>NC_083642.1:21875701-21888201 GCF_963576545.1 Limanda limanda
ATGTTGACTAAATAGGAGCCAATTATTTTGGCTGGCTTGTTGTTGTGCTGACGGGTGAAAATCACATCAATGTGACCTCTTGTTCTGCAGGTGTTTTCATGATGGTTTGTAATTGAACCTTTTCTTCACCACAGAACCTGGAGGTTTTCTGTCAGAGAGCACATCCTGTTACCGTGTGAAAACATGTACATCATGGTGTCACTGCAGCTTTGAAAAGAGTTACACACAAGCTCTACAGGCTTTTTACATTTTCATCTCCACAACGTGACAAATCACATGTCAGAGAACACCACAGAGTTTAGAGAGAAGCTGCTGAGGACGGTGCTCTGTTCACTGCTTCCTCCTTTGGAACATGCATTAAAACCACATTTTAACAAACCATTACAGTCCAGTTTCTCTGTGAACACGGCTTCATTCACATTTTGGATGAATGCCCTTGTTGTTTCCATTGTAACTTTGTTCCAGGATCAAAGTGCTGTCATGAGAATATCCATTTCCCACCAGAACTTTTCTACTTCTGAACATTGAACTGTGAACTTGTGTCTTACCCTGAGTTGTCTCCAGAGAGTTCCAGGAGCTCGATCTCATCGGGTCCCACCTCGTCCACCCCAGTATTCCTCTGGGTCACACTGCAGCATCCCATGATGGACGAGGAGTCTGTCCCTCTCAGCTTGGTCTCAGCTTCTAGTCCACACACTGAGCACCATCTGCCCGGCCAATCATCCTCACACGTGTGTTTGTGTGTGAGCGAGAGCCACGCTAAAACCAAAGAGATAACATTAAAACGGGGGCTGGTTGGGTCCAAAAGAGGATATTGTGGGAGGAGGGGGGGGTTGCCGCTTAAGCTCCAGTTCCCCCTTTCTGCCAGCGTGTAGTGTCTGTTTCCACAGACGCCCAGTGTCTGATGTTTCTGAAGGAGAACTGAAGATAAAAGGGCAGAGGAGTTTCTGTCGAGTTGTGGCGTAGCAGTCGAAGTTCTTCCTTCCTTCCTGTCAGTTGGCTGTCTGCACAGAGCTGAGCAGCTTCCTCACTTTGAAACTCTGAACTCACACAGGGAACGTGCTGATGCTTCAGCGGGACAAGGAACAAAAGAGAAGGAGAGAGAAAACATCCCCTGAGCAGCTCGTCTTATAAACTCTCGGATGCTCTCAGCCTCCTCATTGAGAAACGTGGGTGAAGCAAGCATCCTGTCAGGAGAGCTGGGAGCATGCGTGCCTGTGTTTACATGCACCGAGCCCTGGGTCTGGACAGATAATTATGAGTTATGAAATGGTAAGAGGTAAACGGCTGCAGTCAAAACAACAAGACACAACAACTGCAGAGCGGAGCCTCACGTTGATCTTACTGGTTAGAATTAGACGGTGGGAGGGTTTGTACAATGTCTGAGTGAGCTGCTGTGTCTGGAAGTGACACAAGCTTGATGCAACAAGACGGATGTTTTGTCCTTTTGATGCTGTTGCCCATGAGGTTCAGTTACAGAAAATAAATACAGGAAGAAAAGCCTCTTTACCTCTGCCAAGGTGGTCGTTTTTTAAAATCTGTGTTTGTTTGTTTGTCTGTAAGTTAGCATAATTATACAAAATCTAGTGAATTATCACGAATCAAAAGATACTCTATGGATTAGGAAATAACCCATTACATTTTAGTGTGGATTCCAGATAAGGGTGCAGATCAAGAGATTGTTATTACTGATATTTAAAGATGCAGTGTGTAGAATTTAGTGGCATAAAGTGGTGAAGTTGCATGTTGCAGCTCAGTACCTCTCACCTCACCCTCCCCTACATGAAAGGGAAGTAATCTCTTTAGTTTTCATAAAAACTCAAAAGGTGTTTAGTTTGTCCAGTCTGGGCTACTGTAAACAACATGGCGTCCTCCATAGAGAGGACCTGCTCTCGATGTAAGTATAAAGTATTTAAATATAAAGGGGCCTTTCTAGGATAAATAAAACAACAATTTGTATAATTTAGATGAAAAACACTAGTGAAAACATCACTAGGATTATTTAATATAAAATTTCTGTCAATAGATCCGTTTCACCTGAATCTTGCACACTGGACCTTTACGTGTGGTTTCATTAGAGGACTGTGGGCTTGGAGGAGGTTTGTGCTCCACTGATGCCATTCTAGTTTGTTTGATAGTGAGCAGAGTTACACAAAAACTACTGCACACATTACCACAAAACTTAGTGGACTCATATTGTATACATTAGGAGAGAACCCATTACATTTTGGTGCAGATCCCAATTATCTACGATTTATTTTCACGTTATTTAACATTGTGAGATAGAGCAGGTTTATTGGGGGGGTATTTTCACCAATTGCCCAGGGAATAGTTTGTGGAACTACATGAAAAAATCAGTTGTATAGGAAACTAATATCTATGAGTGTGTAAAATTTGGTGAAGCTTGAATTTAAGGGGACTGTTGGGCCTCGGCACCTTGGAGGTAATTGCTCCACGGCTATTCCAGTTTAAAGTTGAATTAAAGTCTTTATGGCGTAGTCCTTACAAAGAAAAAACATATTGAAGACAGAAATAGATTCTTTATTGTCACAGTGAGCACTTCTTGGCATTTCTCTGAAAATGAAAAGCACCACATGTGCGAGGCGTCAATTGCTTTCAGCTGTTTGGATCACTGCTGTTTGCATTTATATTTGACACTTCCTCTTTTCATTCTAACACTAAACTCTTTTTACCCTCCCTGGGTTCCTCTCCTCTTTCACATTCGTCTACACACTCAGGAAGTCCAGATAGAGCCTCACTCAGCTCTGATGATGGCGGTGACATGATGACCTGCTTCTTCACGACACCTGTGGCCTTCAAATGCTGAGGCAGAGTACATTTGCTCAGCTTGAGCTGGAGCTGAGGTTTCAGGTTTTTACTCCTGACACTCTGTGAGCTGTAGTTGCTGCTGTGTGGAGGTGAAGCTCTCTGGGCTGATGATGAGGAGGAGGTAGGATGAAGGCCGGACTTTGAGCTGCTCCGTCCTGCAACAATCTCTGAGACATTTTTACCCTCGGATCCTGACTTGCACCTTCTTGGTTCAGCCTTTTGTGTCTTGTTGGTGGTTTTCTGAAGGGATTCACTGTTTGTGTCGTTCTTGTTGCAGGCCAGACTTGAATCAGGAGGAAAGACTCCGTTGTAGAGAAGCACAAACTCTCTCTGACTGGCCAAAGGAAGGATTCTCTGCCTGAGACGGCACTTGTTGAAGATCTCCAGAGTTAAATCTAGAGAAAAGCATCACAGCAAATAAAATATGTATTTTTTTAACAGATACACACATTTGAAAAATTGAACATTTGATTAAAGGAACTGTGACTGTTTCATGCAAACAATAAAAAAATGAGGCTGTCTTCGGTTGACTTTGTGATGGCCTCAAGGGGGGGGGCTCTATCTTATCCTTTTGTGTTTTGGTTTTGTATTCTTTGTTTATAGGAGTTTTAAAACTATAAGAGCTGAGACCAGGTGTTCGAATAGTCCGTTTTGCTTAGGAACCTTCCCATAATTCATTGCAGCAGCAACATTTAAAGCATCGCACAAGACAATTGTCTTTACTTGTGTAACATATATTCCTCATGTTATTATATTATTACAATGTTTCACTCCTTTTGTTTTCATTTTCAAATAAATCTACTTTGTTAATGCTTCCTGTGAATATGGTTAAATTATTACTTGTTTCCTCTGTAAACTGAAAACGTTGTTTATTACCAGGTGCCATTCTGTTTTTGAAAGGAAACAAGAAGTATTGTTGTTCGTCTGATGTTTTCTTTCGGGTTGAAGGAATAGTGGTTCGGAAAGGAGCATATTTTGACTTTCTGACTGCATGCCTGGTGAGAGGTGCAGCACACCTGAGCAGGCTGATCTCAGGAGGCCATAAGCCAGGTCTGGTAACAACATGGCTTCCTGCTACATGTGAGTTTCTGGTGATGACGTTAGGTCTGAGCTCACCCAGCATCTCCACGACTGTGCTGGGTATCACCTCCTTCAGCACCTCACAGTTTGTGTGCAGAGCTGGATTACAATTCATTTCCAACAGCCACACCTGTTAGCACCACATGGAGACATCATTTAGACACATGTTGGACAGTTACCCCCCCCCAGCACCTCCTCACCCACCTTGAAGTCCTCGTCGACCATGAAGTCACAGCCGATCAAGTCAAAGAAACCCAGGCGGCAGTCTAACTTGGATTTGACTGCAAAGAAACACTGAGTCATGATCCGCTGCATGTGCTTCTGATGCATGGGGGGGGAGAAAACAGTCCAGTCATTGTTCATCAGGCTTCACAGAGACACACAGGAGAGCGCCACCTTCAGCGGCCATTTTGCAGATCTGCAGCTTCATCTTTGAAAAGTTGCATTTCCTTCATTTATTTGACTTGTCTTTTTTAAAGACTCACATGACTGGACTCGTTTTAATATAACTGCACTATATCGTTTTTTGGCCACTTGGGGGCAGCAGAACAACCTGTACGCCTGACAGTGATGTAAATAATATAATATATCCCCTTATAAAGTTATCATTTATTAACTTAGGCTAACGGCGTGTTTTATTCATATGTATTTTGTGGAGCACTTGTTTGGTGAACATAGTGTCTATCAATTAATTGTAATGGCCGACATTATTGTCTTCTTTGTGTGTGTGTGTGTGTGTGTGTGTGTGTGTGTGTGTGTGTGTGTGTATGTGTGTGTGTGTGTGTGAGCGTGCGTGCGTGTGTGTGTGTGTGTGTGTGCGCGTGTGCGTGTTTGAAGAAGTTTATCATCCTATCTTTGTGAAGCAGCAGCAGTTTTTATGTTGAACTGCACTGATCTGTCACTGTCAGGGCTCGAGGATTTATTCTGCCACTGATACTAAACAGCGTGCCGTTTAATGTACGACTCATCGGATTAAAAGAACAAACAGTTAGTGTGATGCTTCATTTCAGTAAGAGGATGATTCATCCTCAGACAGCGATGAAATCACCCAAACCAAACCACAATCTCAATTAGCTGCGAGCACTAGCAGTCATCATTAAAATGGTAATTGGTCCCTGAGAGCAACTCACTGTGAAGATGCCCAGCACCCAGTCCCTGGGCAGACCCCTGGAGACCCCAAAGTAGTCGTTGATGTAGTCGTTGAAGCTCTCCATGGACCACAAGGTGTCCTCCTTCAGCTGGCTGTACAGCGGGTTCTTCTTCTGCATGTACTGGAGATGGCCAGCAGGGGGACCACAGACACGCAGAGCAGAGGATAGATGGTGACAGAACTGCATTCGATTTAAACAGCCCCATTGGAAGTAATGGAGGCGAGTGCTGCTTTTATTCACTATTATCATGATGAATTTAGTCTTTTTTGTGTAAACATTAGAAATCCTTTAGAGAAAACACATGAAATAATTTCCACTGAAATTATAACCCAGAAAATCACACTGTGAATGACTGACAGAGAACTTTCAAAATCCCCAAATAAACTCAGTGTCAGAATAGTTACATCGGTACTCTGTGTTTATTTTCCAGTGCAAATAAACACTTAACGTCTTTTGCCCATGTTCTTATTTACTATGATGGGATGAATCACTAAGACATTGTAACTGCATGATTTACAAAAAAGACTCAATGTTACATCACTTCAGATCATCTTAAATTCTTGGTTTGCGCTTCGTTCTGTTGCGTGTACCTGATTGGTCAGGTGGGCAGAGAGGTTGTTGGAGCTGGGGTCGTAGAGTTCACAGGTCAGTCGCACATAGCCATGACGAAAGAAGACCAGGTAGGGGGCCGTGCAGGCGATCAGGAGGTAAGAGCGAACGTCAAACTTCTTCCCCTTCAGGAGGAGAGGACTCTTGATGTAACTGAGTGGGGGAAATGGCAGGTTAGCTTAAAGACAGTAAGAACGACAGTACATCAACAATCTGTGGCATGCACATTTGCAATTGGGGAGATTTGTAATTCCTTTTCATTTTCATTTCCTAGTCTGTCGGTGCTTGTTAAAACTTCTCCAAACTTTTCATTTCATTTTGAAGCTAAGTTCACCCACTGTTGGACAATGCGAGCCTGAGCCTGAGCCTGGCTCTGATGCAGCTTCCTGTCGGCCTGACTGTCGTCCATGTGCTGCAGCTTCAGTCTGAGGGCGGCTGAGTCCTCCGGGCTCTTCAGCAGAAAGATCCCTCTGCCCTGGTTCAGACCCGTCGGTTTGCAGATCCACATGCGGCTCTCGTTGTTCCTCTCACCTGCTTACAGGTGAGAGGAACATATAAATACATATATGTTCCTCTCACCTGCTTACAGTCACACAGATACTAAAGGTAAATGCTACTCTAAATCTGTGCAGTTCTAGGTTTTTCTGTTCTGCTCTGTACAATTTTTTAAATGTTTTATTTTGTTATAAAGTATTTTTTGTGAAAAGGTAACAATCTAGCATTTTTTATTCTGTGAATAATCTTTATTCCGTATGTGGAATCAACCTCTATTTGTCAACATTTGTGCTTTTACAAATCCCACAATGCAGTTCTTCCCCTTTGCAAATTAGCATTATGGAGTAGTGAAACATTAAGTATATATATATTTATATAATAACACTGACATGGGACACTCAATGTCTAATGAGTATTTTATGATTCAAGATTTTATTGTCATCTATACGATACCATTTCAGATATCATTAAAAGTAATGACATTTAATCTTGTGTGAATGTGTGTGTGTGTGTAGGTATCATGTGATAGCTTTTGCAAATAACAGTATTCTTATGAATGCAGGACTTCTAACAACTGAAGTTTCATGATGGCAGTGGCTATATTATATTTAAAATACTCAACAGGAGAATTATCAGGTGATTTTAGTGTTTCCAGTAATTATTTCCTTCATGGTTGGGTTGTTTTTTTTGTTTCTTTTTCTTTCCTTTCCTTTTCTCCTTTCTTCTCCGCCGTAGATTCATCCATCACTTAGAGATCTAACCCACCTGTCCATCTTTCTCCTGTTTACTTAGTGATAACCATGTTTGTCATAACCTGCACACCACTGGTCATAATGCTGTGCTATCAGTTGTTACAAAAACACGGAATCAGGTAAATCATTTAATAGCCTGTCTGTAATATAATGAAAACTTTTTTTTTGGTTTCCGTGTTACAATCTTAAAGGTATTATAATTTGTCTCAGTTCAGATCAGAGCTGCAGTGACTCTACACCCAGATCCTGCTGTGCGTCTCTCCTTGTGTTTGTGTCTCAGCCCTGCCCTCTGCTGACTCATCTCTATGGAAACAGCATGTTCCCTAGGTGATTTTATCAGGGCCTTATGGGAGGTGAATTGCATTATTTTCCAACGTCCTCAACCTCTTGATTAAACAATCACCAAGGCAACTGTTGTCTTAACACTGCTGAGCGCATACTGCTTCTTTTCATTGTTGGATGCAGGACAGGTCATGTTTGATTGGGAGTCTTCAAACAAAGCATATTCAACTGGTTCAAGTGGTTTTGTGTTGTTGTTGCATCAGGATGTGTTGCATGTTAATGTGTGTGGGGAGTGTTTGGGGGTTTTACCCTCCTGCTGGGCAAAGAAAGCTTCCCTCTCCTCCCTCACATCCATGCGGTAGGTGATGGGAATGAACTCCTCCATCTTCAGCCTCCTGTGAAGAACAACGCAACCAGGAGAGTGAATGTCTACATGTCCTCAGCTAGTTGTGTAGTCAGAGCTTCCAGAGACAAAGAAAGGTTTCACTTGATTTAAAAATGTAGTTGTTTTTTTTTACAAATACACCAGATTACTACAGGACACTTAACAAATTTGAACAGTTGTGTTGTCAGTGATTTGAAATCCCAAGTGTAATGTAATTTAAAGACTGGAAGCCAGTGAGTGGCTGAAGGAAGGAAACAACATAACGCTACAGTATGTTTATGTGCAGAGTAAATTCAAAGTATAAATCGGCTAAAATATACAGGACCACTGCTTTTGTTGCCGGCCTACTCTATTATATGCAGCACACAGGTGATGAACACAAATTTACAGTTTCCAGCTTGAGGTCAAGTTTATTATTCAACGAATAAATGTTAGCAGTCATATTTTTGTCTAAATGTTCTGATAGCCTAATTAATCATTTTAGAGATTTCTAAATGTTTTCTTTACTTACATTTTTTTAAACAAAGAGATATAACTGATTCTATTTTTCAAAATGTCAAACTATTCCTTTAAAATATATAGAAATATCCTTCTTTTGAAAAATTATTTGTGTCTGGTTTGTTTTATTTTACCATAAAAGTTTTGATAGTTTGGGTCACATCATTTTTTTTCAACTCTACCTCCTTTTGCTTATAAACAAAAACACCAAAAGAAATGTTTGGTATTTAAGTCATATTTCCTGTGTTAAAGGTGTGTGTAAGTGACTGAAGATCTTTATATAGTTGACATATTAAAAACTTTAAACTGTGCTTGTGTGATTCAGATGTGTAGACCTAATTCCTGATAAGGCAATTTGCCTGTGTTTATTAAATAGTATCACAAGCTGATACGTGTTTCAATGTTTGCAGAGTCAGGCAGAGCCGACTCTCCATGGTGGTACCAGATGGTTGCTAAGAGATCTGAACCACAGCTGTCGGTCCTGAGAACCGACGGTTACATCTGTCTGCTTTTAATAGATACAAGGCGTCTGGATAAGAGAGACAGGGACACACTTCACCTCAGTCCTTGCCCGTGGTTGACTTTGCTGCTGACTCGCTCATATTCCCGCAGACTGCTGAGGAGGCCGATCTTAGTGGTGAGCACCTTGTTGTTAGGAATCTGGTAGAGCAACTGTTCACCTGGAGAAAACACGTGAGGATTTCTTTATGTGAACAAAAGGCCATGCACCTATTTCTACCAAAAGCAAAATGAGAGCAGGAATAGAAAGAGGAATGAAACATCAGATATATTTATAATACATTCTGTCCTAGGCACTCTTATACCTTCTCTAAAGTTGCAGTAGCTGGCTGATGATTTGGTTTCACACCACTTGAGTTTGAAATCCTCCCTGAGCTTGTTGTAAATCCTCTTCCACCCTCTGCTCTCAAAGTAACTGCTCACACTGAAGGAAAAAACCCAGAGGAAATCAATCACACTTCAGCTTTAACCACACAACAGGGGAAACTAAAAACAGATCACATAACAGAATTTTTTTTAACATATCTCCCTTTATTAATGATCAACTTTCGTAAGGTTTCCATCACAATCACAGGAAAACCTTTCATATGATTTTTTTTTTTAATTAAAAAACTAGCACTTCATATTTTTCTATTTACATTTCTGCCCCATTGGTTCCACCTAAGAAGAAGAAAGGACCAGGCCCCCGGGGCTCATCTCGCTGCCGCTCTCTGTCCTTGTCTGGGTAGGAGCAAAGTGACAAGCCTCTGGGAAAAGACCTCCGGTGACATCGCTGCACTGAGCAAGCACCTGTAATTTTAGCATATACAAACAGGCATAAATCAAGCAGGAATACAGTTATCTATACATTGCGTACTTGTCAGTATATGGTGTTAATGCAATGACATTGTCAAACACTTGTAATACACTGCAGAATAATACAGATGTACAAAAAACGAAAAAAAAAAATTTCATCAGCATCAGGTGGTTTCTGAAGATTTGTAGATGTGTAGATTTGTATTTTTATGTGTAATAACAGATAACACAGTTTAGACAGGATCTCAATTACAAATCTCCCTTTAAGTCCCACACACACCTGACCCTCGAGCTCGGCCCTCTCGGTTGACGCTCATGTGGGAAAACTTCTTTCTCTTCTTCTCCTCACTCTGGACCTGCTCCAGTCCACCCTCTGATGTCACTTCCTGCGTTCCACTGGGCTCAACTGACGAACATACCTCTTGCCTCAGGTTTGCCGGCTCTGCAGGCTGGTCCTCCGGGCAGGGAACCTCCACTTCCTCTGTCTGCACACCATCTTGTTTCTTCTCCACCCGGGACTCAGATGACATGAGCAGCTTGTTAGTGATGCCTAGAAAATGTTCCACCAGGGGAGGAGAGTAGACCTGTGTTATTGTGTGAGAAAATGGGATTAGGTATGACATTTTTTTTACTTTTAGTCACAATATGCTGGACAGTTTAGTCTTTATTAATAACGCTGTTCATCTTAGTGAGATCATACATGACATTAGTCTTTTTAAACTATAATAGACTCATTGCTTTCTGTGGTAATGTGGGTCGGTTCAATGCCTTGGGTCAGACTGAAATATCTAACAATTGGATGTTGTCCCTGTGCTAGTATAGTTGTTAAGGCTCATACCAGATTACCTCAATCTCCATGGTAACTGACTCTGTCTACAATATCCATCCATCCATTATCTATACCGCTTATCCTTTGAGGGTCAAGCGAGAAGACGGAGCCAATTGGGTGGAAGACGTAAGAGTATACGCTTGACAGGTTGTCACTGTATCACAGGGCCAACAAACAAATGCAAACAACAATTCACACTCATATTCAAAGCTACAGTCAATTTCTCCAATTAATCTAACCCCAACCTGCATTTCTTTGGACTGTGGGAAGAGGGAGAACATGCAAACACACAGAGAAAATTCCTGTCTGACCCAGGATTCAAACCGGGAATCTGCCCCCTAATGTAACATTTGGCAACAACATTTTTCAAAGATGTCATGTTAAGAACATGTAGCACCTGGAATTAAAAACAGTGTAATGTGATAGAAAGCAGGAGTTGAACTATGACCTTGCTGTAGCTACATTTGGAAGCAAATGGATTTACCTGCCACTCCAGTGTCACACAGGTGCACCGTCTGACTTCATGAGAAACCTACTCAGTCCTCTCTCTTTCCGCCATGTTTGCTCAACCTTGTAGTCCGTCTGCAGACAAGCAGCAAACCCACGGACTTGAGACTGAAATCACTCGGCCTGTCTGCAGTCTTCTGTGCACTAGACCAGAGTAAACAGGCAGCGGTTACTCGGGTAACGGGACCCTTAGCAACAGTTGCCCCTTGCGCACTGAATCTTACAACAACAGCGACAAGCTAACTACGATTATGTGTCCCAGACCCCCCCCCGCCCCCCCTGCCTCTGAGTTTAGCTTCATACAATATTAATTGCCTGTAAGCCTCTGTTGTATGAACCCGATGGTAACATGAGAGTGGCTTGTCAATCAAAATGGATTTGCCAGTTTTCCACGGTATTATAGCCTGACACAAAAGGTAAAATAATATTTCTTGCCGGCTCAGAAATAATTGTTCCGCAAACAGAAAAAAATCTTGACAGGCGACATATTTTAATATTATTAGTTATAAGTGCAAAATGCCAAAATAAATTCCACAAGCATCTGACTACTTGTTAAAGCCTCTAGACATTATTTTACTGTTAACCCTGATTTATTTTGAAATCCATTCATCCGGTCGAATCATTCTCTGATTTTATTTAGCAGACATTATCATTACTCATTCTGTCTACTGCCAAATCCAGCACAGAGTATGCAGTTGAGCAACATAGTATTTGTCTGCTCGCGTGGCAAATCCACTAATCACCTTCTGTCTCAGTGATTTGACTCAGGAGGAAACACCCAGGCACAGCCATGGTCGGCATCGGCAATTATGCATAATCTCCCCTCTTCCTCCCAACTGCCTGATAATTGACAGGGGCGGGTGCCTCTAAGACCCAGCATCTATGCATCTGTATAATTACACATGCAGTCTGGTCACCCTGAGCAATGCAAACATGTCAGTTTGATGTAGATAAAGTGCATCATGTCTAGCAGAGTGTATTTGGAAAAAGTTTGGAGCCGCAAGTCAAAGTCTGGAGTCACTCTGGAGCTGGTGTTTTAATCCTGACAAGAACTGAGTCCCACTGACACTTAAAATGCAATGAGAAGACCACAGGAGAACATGGTTTGAGTCATATTTAGTCATATTTAGTTGCCCCATCACCAATAGGCTCATATATAATGGGGACGCAGGTTACCAACCATGTCCAGTAAACTGCTAATGAGTCCGTGTTACTCTTTTCCTCCATAGTTCAGATTAAAGAAAAATTGCAACTGTCATCACGACCTGCAACAAGTGTTCTCACACATTTCACATGTACCAGACAGAAGCAGCAGTCACCCGACAGTCTCGTCAGTTCAGTCAGTAACACACACACACACACACACACGGCTGTAAACGTCCCAGGTACTGTAGGTGCAAAATGGCAGCGATAGCCGAGAGCTGCAAGGCAATAACGTGAATCCAGCACCGACGCCCCAGTAGCTGGAAGCAGGCCTCGAGTGTTCCTGTTGAACGGAGCTTTGTCTGGAGCCAGTGTCAACCACACCTTGATAGAACGCTGCCATCGGATAGACGCAGTGTGCAAAGTGCTGCGTAGGTGGACAAAGAGAACAGGCTTGTTTTACAGCCCTGTCAACCTCATGGTTCACCATCTGCCAAGAGGCAGAGGCTGTGTGTGTGTGTGTGTGTGTGTGTGTGTGTGTGTGTGTGTGTGTGTGTGTGTGTGTGTGTGTGTGTGTGTGTGTGTGTCCGTGTGTGTGCGTGTCCGTGTGTGTGTGAAAACGCATG
>NC_083642.1:22790701-23065164 GCF_963576545.1 Limanda limanda
AATGCCGCAACAAGGCAACATACCAAGTTAGAAATCTTTCATGTTTTTGTGAGGAATGTAAAAGATTTTTGGTTCTTTATGAAATTGTGTCAGGACATCTTAAATATGACGGGCCATCACAGTCTCAAAATCGATGGGAAACAGTGCTTCGACTTGTCGAGTGAGAGCATCCGTCTTGGTGAAGGTATTCGCTTTCAGAGCATCCTTCTAGATTCACTTTTATTATGAGCATAAGTGTGACAAAAACGGTGGTTTACATCAGCTGGCCAGGTTGGTTTGAACTGAAAATATTTTACGCTTCAGATTCTGATGTGTAAAATGTTTTTGGCTTCTTTCCCTCAAGAACTAAACAGTCTGTTCCCAAAAACCCATTCTAGTAGTCAGGATTAGTGTGTGGTCTCTAAATTGTGCAGCTGTATTGCTCACTGAAGAAATGATGTTGGTTGATTATGGGTTAAAAAGTGATCAAACACCATGCTGTCATTGGTTGACCAGAGGCCTGCAAAGACCAACCTTTTCTACAACTTTACCCTTGGAAAAATAAGAAACACAAACACTTGTTACACAGCAAGGCTGGTCAACAGCACGCTTGTCAAAAGCTGTTTTCATACAGTGCGTTATGTTTCAACTGTTGAACTTTTTATTTAACATCTAAAGTCTAGGAATATATTGGATAAAGTTGGTGAAATTATTTGACTGAATAAACGTATAATTTGTATAATCATCATCATCACTCATTTGTGAGACATGGTCATGTGGCTTCATGCAGAAGGTCTCAGTCCTACCTTGTCTTTTTTCTAAACCAACAAGGGACATGGACAGGTGGAGGTAAATGTAGGACAAAGCAAAGAGTAAAATTAGAACTAAAAATGGGTAGAGGGGTAGAATAAGTAGATTGGGGGTGGAGCAACAAGGCTACCGTTTTTCAAAGAAATGGGGGGTAGATGCCCTGATATTTGTCAAAAAAAAAACCTTCTCCTTCACCTTAGTAGGACTGGCATTCTTTGTGTTGACAGCAATAACTTCTTTCTCCACCACACCCATGAAGCGCTGCTCAGACTGGGTATGGAAAGACACCGTGCCCTTAGACAGCTTCTTGATGCGCACGGCATGGTTCCTCTGAGCAGACAGCATATCCTGGCAACGATAGAACATTTAATTTAATTTGTTTAAAGAGCATTTGAAATGTGGCGGCTAAAGTAGTAACACAAAATACATACTTTGGTGAAAATCTTATTAACAGGACCTACAGGCACAACAGTAAACTCCACTTCATCCGAGATGTGCAGTTGGCTCTCCTCCAGCACTTCACTGAAGTGAAAGAACATCCTAGCATCCCGATCCACACACTTTATGAAGCCAAAGCCATCACGGATAGCCGCAATCACCCCCTAGAAAGAGTTTTGGTGGCACAATAGCTGTCTATGAATAGGTAATCACTTTAAGTCTCTATAAATCAGCCATTTTTTAAAAATAAAATGATATATTCAATAATGCAATTGACCATTTGTGAAAATCAAGCCCTTTTTTTAGGAATCACTTACCATTTCACGCGTCTCCTTGGTGAAGTCGAAGGTGTCTGGGAGGACGTCGATGTTCGTCGCCCTCTCCAGCTTGTCTCTGCGGTCGGTGGAGATGTTGAACTGAATGTGATCGCCCTCCAAAAGGGTGACCTTGGATTTTGTGTCCTTCTCCCCGAACGGCAGCTCCTTGTCAGTGAAACCAATTCGAGAACTGATGCGACCGGGTAGAGGGTCGTTCTGTGGACGCAGGAAAGAAAATAAATTCTTGGTTAGTGACTCACAGGTGCATCACTAGTTTTATAACCAAAGCCTCATGAAATACGAGAGAATCCACCTTGACAGACTTGTAATCTACTTGCCTGGTTTTTGGTGGGAACCTTGGGAATGACCTTGACAACAGTGCCTTCAAACTGCTCAATGCTGATATCCTCAAAAATGACCGTTCCTTGAGCGAGCAGCCTCACATCAGTAGCTACTTCTTTACCCTAAGCCACAAGAAACAAAAAGGTAAATAATGTTCTAAACACATTAAGACCAATAATTGGTAAAAAGAAAAAAATGATTAAGTAATTTGTGGATGGAACAGTAGAAAAGCTTAATGACACCTACATTTCTGTCTTTGATGGTGAACTCGACATCATCTCCAGCCTGCAGAGCCTCCAAATCACCCTTGAACTCACTGTAGTGAAAGAAAATCTCCTTCACCACGTCAGCCCTTTCGATGAATCCAAAGGCCTCCTGTAAAACAACACATGGTTCATCAACCTACCAGTCAAAATGCCAGTTTGGTTGAAATCATTGAGGTATGTAATAGAAAGAGATAAATGCCATCTAGTTATGATGCAACACCATATCTAAAGCAGGTCTGATTATTTTTAGCTTATTTGGTAAACAAGTAGCATGGTTGGTTAAATCTGGGTTGTCAAGTCCATATCCTTATCTTAACATCTCTGGACTGATCATTTTGTTTTGCAAAGTCAGCCATCAAACAATCATATTATGTCTTATCGAAATTAGAAAAGGTTCATGTAAGGAGATCATTGGTCCGTACCTTGGTAGCACACACCACACCCTGGCACCGCATCTGCTTTTTCTTCACCAGCTGAATATTACGAGCACTAACCGCACCAGTGCTGAAAGAGATAGAGAAATGAATTGGGCAAAAAAGGCAACCGCTGGGAAATCTAGACAATAGTGTCAAAGGGGATGAGCTCACTGTTTGTTGGTCTCCATGTAGAAGCTGACTTTGTCACCCGTGTCGAGGTGGATGTTACCCTCTACATCATCCGGAGTGTAGGTAAGGTAGAACACTTCCTGTGAACATCAGTGTCAAACCTTGTCAAATGGCTAGGGCACACATTTCAATGATGAAAATGTCACATTCAAAACCACCTGATAACATTTTGTGTGAATACATAAACAGATTAGCGATGCCACACTGTGGGAATGTTCCCCATGGGTAATAAACCTATAGCAACACTGGTGTTACTGATTACGTCTTTTTTTTTTAACAAGAAAAGACGTGTGTTGGCTCAGTGTCTGAACAACTGAGCGAGATGCAAAGTTAGATTTCACTGCAGGCAGCATCATCATTCTTCTGCTTTCAGAGTTTAATTACCTAGACTGTGGTGCTCCACTTCTGATTACATAAAAGATCTTTAACAGGGTTTGTGTTGTTGCTTCGTTACAATAACAGTCAGCATTGTCGTGATCAAGCATGTTGTAATCCATGTCACTTTTCTTACCCCATTTCTTTCATAACAGACACTGCCATTGGGAGCCTGCACAGGGCCAGACTTTCCATCCAAGTGCACTGGGATTGATGAGACAACCTGCAGTAAATGGGGGAGATCACAGATGGGAGACATTACCACACTGATTCTGCAATATTCTTTCAAATTACATACTCCAAGTTAAAAATCTATGGACACATGATGGATGAAAGGCTGAATTTCAAATAAATGTCATAATAATAACAAGTAGATTAAGTGTCAGCGGTGTGGAGCATCACTTACAGGTAGGGGTGTAACGGTACACAAACCTCTTTTTTGAGGTCATGGTTTGAAATTTTTTTCGGTAGAGTAGAAACAAGGGACAGAAAACATTAAACTGATATATTTTTTCTCTCTTTTTATTCAACCCTGGTTAAGTATGGCGGGTTTTTTCTTACCGAAGTAATTTTTTATTGTAAAATAACAAAATAAACATGCTCATAAAATAAATAAATATAATCAATATCATCATCATAATTAAATATATGCATTTTCATTTTTTTCCCTTTAAAAATAAAAATGTACTTGTCAACTTAGATTGCAGAAAGGGTTTGATGCCCTGTTGGAACGACAAACACTCTCCCTCTAGGGACAGAGGTTTATAAAGGGCTGGTGTGACTTGCTGGCTGAAATGTGGATGAGAGGGAACTTCGTAATGGGGCTTGATTACTCTGTGTGTGTTTGAACCCTGTATTCTCAACAACAGTGAACTGTCACGTGTCCGCTACTATAAAAACACGTTGCTTGTTTTTTCCCTTAACACGGTCTGAATATTTGCAAGCAGTAGCTTTGATACCATGTTGAGCCGGGTTTGCACTAAATTAAATTTGTCCACGTCCAACTAACGTTAGAGTTATTTCCAAGGTTAGTGGGACATGACTCTGATGATGCCGTTTCAAAACAGTCGTTATGTTCGATGTGCTACCAGCTACATAGCCAACAGCAGCTCAGCAATGTCAGTATAAGATGAATAAATTTGGCAGGTGGACTCGCTGCATTGGTTTTAGTACTTGTGCGTAATGAACCGAGGGCCTGTACCGCAACTTTTCAGTTTCGGATACATGTACCGTTACACCTCTACTTCCAGGTTAGCAGAGTTGCATGTGCAAGATTGTGCTGCAGTGTAAAATCTTAATAAAACGCCAAAACCTGACTATAGAATTCAATACGCAACTGATTCAGTACGAGTCTGCTGCTTTGTGGAAACACACTGTGTTCTACATGTAGTCAGATTAGTTATGTGAATGCATTACAGGATGAGTGGTGTCAATAGCATGTTGACAGTCTGGCAAGTTACACCGCTGCCTTTACTGGGTCAACGCAACCTAATGACGGAGCAGTCGGGCCCATTGACAAGTATAAACCCATTGGGCAATTTAACATTCAGCACCTCAAGCAAACATGCACGTCATCAAATCTTGAAATTTCTTTTTTCTTCATTTAAATACAGGATAAGAGGGGGATCAAATGTTACCGTGTACTTGGAATATCATCCCCTGCCCTAAACACAATGGGCCATATAAATCATTTGACAGACACGGACAGAACCAAAAATAAAATGGTGTTCCTTAACTGGATGAATATAACCATGCAGCACAGTAAAGGGATAGGCGTGCAGGTCTGGCCCCACCTGGCCCGAGATGCGCTCCTCTGGCAGCACCTCTGGCTTTATCTTAAGCAGCTTCACTGCTATGCGCTTGCCAGTGCGCCTGTCAGAGGATACCTCAAACTCTACATCATCTGAGGAGAGAGAAGCAGGAAAACATTTAGCACACTTCAAATGATACAGGGGGAGCTTGATTTGCATTAAACCATTTAGAGCAGATGCAGTACATGCATGTATGAACCTTTAAGACCGGGAGCGACATTTGCGTGCTTCTCCTTTTAGAGTCAGACGAAATTTGTGCGCGTTTTGAAATTCTCTCATGAAAGGCAAAATGTAGTTTGTAAAGTAGCTTTTCCGATGATGGCTGACGATCCAAGCAAGACTGAAGCAGATAACAGCAGTGTTTCTTTGGTGAAAACAACAAGGAAGATGATTTAGACGATTCCTGCTGATCAAGGCTAAGTCTGTAAGTGTTTGGGGAGGACGAAGGAAGTCTCACCTATATTAGTTTGTTTTTTAAAATGTTAATTAACTTCAGGGAAACAGCAATGATTTACAATGAACGCCAAATGTTTTTCCTTTCACGTATTTCTGCTTCACAGGCTGAGAAATATACATTTTTGCTATAATGGTATAAAAACCCTTAAGGTTTTAGGTGGTTATTTTCAAACAACGCTTAGTGTTATTTTATTCTGCTCCTTAGGTCTTAATGGGTTCATGTGACTCAAGGCGTTTATTGTCAACAGGTGAGGATTGAGACAGATGAGTTATTCATGATTTGTGCACACGGCCTCTAACCTCCTATTTTGAGATCCTGCAGGTTGCCATTGTACTGAGAGCAGTGGAAGAAGAGACGATCCTGACGTTCAGAGCACTGGATGAACCCATAGGAAGTCAGAAGCTTCTCCACCACGCCAGTCTCTCTAATGCCTGGTCCTGAGCCATTGGCATATGCAGTGTGCCCATTGTTATGGAGCATTCCTGGGTCAAAACTCATCTAGGGGAGAGGAGAGAAAAGTGTTAAACTCCATTCAGAAGAGGATCAACATTAAGCAGACGAAAATGTAGCTGCAATTTAATGCAGGGTTAAATGCCAACTTACAAACAAAATTGAAAAACACTTCAAAACATGCATGTAAAGCACATTTCATTGCATGGAAATAAGAATAAATAAAATAAATAGAGGAAATATATTTATATATAAAAAGGAAAAAAGCAAATATAAAGCTATATTAGAGCCTTCAGGGTCTATCTGGCCATTTAGAGAGGAGAAAACACATTTATGCCTAAGAACGGTTTCCAGTCTTCAAATCTTCAAAAAACAATCCGCAACATTTCAGATTTACCTTGTCTCATGCACTAAAACTACGATTCACTCACTATGTGCTTTTAGTCCCACAACACCTAAGCACTGACACAACTTTCATGCAATTCTTGTTTGACGCACAAATTCATAAAATGTTCAACTTCCTCTCAGACGAAAATTTAAAACCAGTGAAATTCCCTTATCAAACTTTGCCACTACATCCTGGTCGAGCTTCCACGCTACTCCAAACCATGCTGTTAGAGAAAAGTCACACGTCAACAACGGGTGACGGGGGCTGTTAAAGTCAGCGTGGGCACTGACGATCATGCCCGCTTACTGATCTCTGATACAAGGGAGTCCGCTTGTGTTTTTTGCTTCCTGGGTAGGGCTGGCAAGAGATGGAGGCGGAACGGGGGATAGACATGGGATCGGTAGAGGTGGATGGGGCGGAGCCAGTGTTGCAAGCCACTGGCGGTTCAGAGGAGCCTCTCTCCATTTCTGACACGGGGGAGAGGACTTGAATATGCTGTTGAGAGGAGGCCACAGCTTTGACAAGGAGCGTGCGCATAGCATTTAACGATTCTGTGTCAATTAACGTCATCACAACTTGTTTGGTTGTAATCACACAAAACAAGTTATTATCTGGCACCCTCTTCTACTTGACCTTGCTAATCTGCTGACATTTCAGAATCCGCCCCTGCACGGTTTTTGGGGCCCCATATCTCAGCAATATTCTACATACACGTTACCTTGTATTACATTACCCCATTAATACTCAAACCCTGTGAGAAACCCTGACAACAAAATACCAAGCCAAAAAGTAAACGGACACTCGGTAACAATGGCTGCTACCATGACACTTTGATAGTGCTACCGTGACACCATCACACCATTATTCAATACCAGTGCAATCAAACAGGAATGGCTCTTTGGGGAAGGCAGACTTAAAAACTAAAACCAAGTTCTTCAAGGTGAAATGGTTTACATGAAGTGTCATAAATCTTACTCATGGTCACCTCAAAATAAAACTACCAAAAATGAGGAACCAGAAAATGCGAATGACAGATCAAATAGCAGTGGACTGAGTGTTGGTGATGGATTATGAGGTGGGGGGGGGGGGTCCCAGAGCAGCCTCTTCATTTAAGTCCAGTTCTGCAATATCAAAACAGGCCAGACTTGTCAATATGCAGGTCTTTAACACAAATACCCTTGGTACAGGATATTAAAGACTTGAATACAGGGGCAGTGTCTAAACCTGTGGTTTGGCTGCCTGTGCAGGGAGATGTTAGTCTCAGGGATAATGCAGGGGTTCAGTTCTGATGGGCAAGAACTTTAAATACTACAAATTAACGTCATTCCAGGTTTCCAACTGTTATGTAGTTTAGCGTTGCCTTGATTGAAGAGACGTTATGATTTGCACGTGTCACCACCTGATTAGGGTTCTACAGGATTGAGATGCAAAATAAAATATGAGAGGGGAGGAGGGAAACTTGGACTCGAATCCTCCAAGACTACTTGGAGGATTCATTAAAAAAAGAAAAAAGCATCAAATTTCCACAGTCTAAGCAGCAGAACCCCCCCCCCCAACCTAGTAGAGGCTAGTCTCAGGAGCCCCGAAAAAGGGATGAAAGTTAGGCCATTCACAGCAGAGATGCAGGGCAAGGTGGGTGGATGGGTGTTCGATGGGGGGGTGGGGCACGTTGAAAAAGAGGTGGGAAGGTGAAACTTACGGAGCGGCCATATGGCGACAGGCTGAGTCCGACAGGGGAGGTGCTGCTCAGGTCAGCGCTAACAAACGTGGTGGGTGGCGACGCAGGCAAGGTAAACTCAACAAAGCCTTTCCAGGGGCTGCCCATATTTTCCCATAAACTCGGACCAAACTTGCTTGAGCACTTGATTACTTGTTCTGATGGTTTTTTTTGCTTGACGTTTAAGCACTATTTATTAATGTTACCACCCAAAGATACACCGCTGGATGTCTGCAAGGGTGAAGAGAGGAACAAACATAACGGGTAAGGCAGATAGGTCAGCCAGTGTACCAAGTGTCACAGTGTACCAAGTGTCACAAACAAAAGGGAAAATAGCTGAGGGAGTTGAAAATTATTTTTTTTAATTAGGGAGGATATGTCTTAAGTGACAGAAAATAAAAGGGCAGGGGACTGGGTGAGGAAAGGCAATCAAGTCACTCCTCAAAATAAACCGCTAGTGTAACTGATTGGAAGGGGTGGCTCTTTGCGAAATAGCATAAACAATAACATGACAAATCAAATCTTCAACCGAGTATACATCTTGCACTTCCACGTTGTGTGCTTTCAAGCCCAGATCCAAACATGTGATTACTTGTTAAGACCAATGTACAAGGTTAAAGTCAATGAAGCGCTGCAGCAGCTGCTTTCACTGTGAAATAAATCACTGAATGAGCTGCTGTTTGGTAAACGGTGACTGATTGATGAGGCCAAAACTCAACATACAAAAATTTCAATGACCGCCATTATTTACAAAAGTTGCTCACTTGTTTTGTCAAATTTGAATATTGATTAAGCAAACAAGGATGAACTGAGCTGTGATTGGTGCTCAGTGATACGAAATCAATGTCTACACAGCACGGCTGGCCAAACTGAATTAGAATAGAGAGAGTTAAACAATCTGTGTTTGTACATCTGTGTAGTTAGAGTAATGTGGAAAAACAGGGACTTTACCGAGTCATATTTTCAGGAGAAAACCACTACAATCAACACAAAACTTACACATTTGGAGGAAATTCTTGAAAAGGTGACATATGAAATATGTAAATAAGTACAGTTGACATCACCACAAAAAGTATTACATTACGAAAGTACTACAGTCGAGACCCACCTTTATTTGTCGTCTTGTATCTTGTTATTCTCTGGATCTTGATGACTATACAGTTCCTGCAGATCTCCTCATGCACACAGTTGAACACACACACACACACGCTTGTTACACGTTTCTGGCACAAGTTCTAGATGGTTGCACAGAGCAAAAAATGATGTGTGGAGGGGGGGGGGTCTGGCACAAAAAAGGCAAACGCAGGTGCAATAACACCGCTTGGAAAATGTTACAAAGAAAAACAGTGAGAAGAGAAGAGGAGTCGGGGAACTATGGGGAGGAGAAAAAAAAATAGCAGATAGCAGCCCACTCCACACCCCGGCGGTGAGTCTGAGGTGTGGTGAGGATGAGGAGGGCTAAGAGCAGCGTTGGGACGTGTGCTTTGTCAAAGCTGTTGAGTAGGCACAAACTTCTGGTTTCAGATCAGTTATTCAGAATACGCTTGGGCATAGGCTTGCTTCTTTTCAGTGTTTCGGTTGAGCTGATGTGCGTCTTCTTTGGTCGTTTCAGGATTTGGTTACTTCTTGCGTTTTTGAACCCTTGAAGTGATCCTTTTTTATATTTTTCCCCTGCGTGTTGCAACTTTGCTTGTTTTAGGGAGGTTTGTCTTCAGTTTCTTTGTTATGATCTGAACTTGAAGCAGTTCCGGATGGTACAAAAATTCAGTTCCGTTTCACTTCATACTGTTGAGGAAAAAGCAGATTTAGTTGGTTGAGAAAAACATGAGTTTTTGACACCGTTTGACAACAAATTTACATATCAAATATTTGTGTGGAGACAAAAGTAAACTGTCACATGAGAAACACTCCCGAGGACCACCAACACTAGATGCTTTGCCCCAGACTCACAAGTATAAAAATAGGTTTTCCTCAGATGCCTCTGGATACAGCCCATAATGGCGGGCAGCTGACTACCAGGCAAGAGCTGTGAATCAACAAGTCCTTGTGCATACCTTCAGTGACATTTATGGCAGCAAAGTGGACAGTCTTGTTTTGTCATTTATCCCACATCTCTCCTCACATCTAATGTAAGTGCTCGCTTGATACACATGAATAAAATGTTTGTGTATTTTATATGTAAATGTAGCTAATGTAAGATAGACACTTAGCAACTGAGCTCAATCAGTATGTTAGAGCAGAGTGGGGTTGACCCAATTACACTGCTTTAAAAAAAACAAGCCGGGGGAGCCAACACAGCACACGATATCTAGTCTGCTGTGACTATGTCGCAATGCCTCTTCCCACTTGTTTCCCGGAAGGTTATCATACGATGTTGTGAAAGGGCTCGCAGCTTCCTACTTCATATTTGTAGCCGATGTGTTATAATGTGAGATGCACCACCACGTGTTCCTTCCTTTCACAGACCCTCAAGAGCTACAGCTGTAGTGAAAGCACAAACACGTCAGCTATCACAAGACGGCTTGGGTTACTGGGTTAAAGGTGATGAGCAGCGAAAAGAGACAACACTTGTGTGAACCATGGAGGAGGAGGAGAAGGAGGCATTGCTCCACTTTCCCCTTTTCAGCAGTGCGCAGTTACAAAAGCTACAATCACAGGCGCTGACTTGAATTTAACACACTTTCTGATGAGCATTAAACAACACAACTCGGGGAGAGTTGAGCAAACACAAACTAGCAGACACGCAGGCGGTCCCAGTTAGGACCGTGTAGCTACCAGACCCCCGATCAGGTCTCTGGTCCTGGGAGATCTAACCCAGGGTGCTGCTCTCTGGTCCGGGTCCCGAACAACAAGCGACCCTGACAGCCCCCCCCCCCCCAGCAGCCATGTGACTCCCCAGCGAGCCGCCATCCCCAGCTGGAGCCGCTAACAGAGGCCTGATCCAACACGTTGCGGCAGGAACGCGTCACAGGCCCACAACCAGCTCGTGTCACAGCCCCCCCCCCCAGGAGCCGACACGTACAAACACCTCTCACACGTCGCCAGTTCACTGCTGGTCCGTCGGAACAACACAGACAGTGACGAGGGGGTCTCTGAGTGGTCGTCTCAATGACCTTGTGTGTGACAAACAGAAGCAGGCAGCTTAGCATGATGCTAACGCGAGAGTCGTAAACAGCCAACCCCCCCCCCCCCCTTCCCCGGGCGTTTCCTACTTTCCCACATGGAACCCAGCTCACTGCGACACAGCTCAAGCTAGCGCTGCACATTAGCTCATAAAGTTATTTGACTGGACACTTGTACGGGCTTTTGAAACTCAGGGGAAAAGTTGGCGGAAAAGTGATCGGAGTGAGAAACAGCGGCACGTCCACCAGGCTCCGTTCGCAAAACGTGGGGTTTTAATGTTCGCTGGCTTCGTTCTTAAATCAGTGCACTTAGCGGAGACTTCACCGGGACTTGAGAGGGACATGTCAGTCGGACAGACACATCCGGCCTCCATGTGATAAACCTAAAGTTACTCTGACTAGTTGGTGTAGACCGGGGGGCAAAGCTGGTGGTCCTCCCGACCCCGGGTGTAGTGACAGATGGACCCGCAGCCTCCATGGCGGAGTTCTGGGGGCTGCCACCGTGAACGTGACGCAGAGACGACCCTACAACCCGAGCTGGTCCACGACCCGGGTACAGCTGCAGCTAACTCGGGTCACTTTTAACCGGACTTACTGAACCGGGTTTAAAACACACGACGAGGTAGTGGTGGCTAACGGCACGAGGACGGGACAACAAAGAAGCTGCGGAGCCTCCGTTAGCTCGCGTTCATTTCTGTTCAACGGTCACATTGTGTGTCCATCGCTCGACTACAACCCCCCCCCCCCCCCTACACACACACACAAGGGTCGAGTCTCACACACGGCGACACGTTTTCAGCCGCACTGGGCTCTCAATGCACAACATTAAGCAACGTAGCTAGGCTAGCAACAATGCTAACTCGCGGCTAGCATGCTAGGCAGCTAGCACGCCGCTGCCTACAGTGTGTGTGTGCGTGTATGTGGTGATTTATGGTGAGGGAAAATACGGCTGCCCCCCCCCACCCAGGCCCGGGCTCTGCGTATGATGAAGCGCCGGACAAAAACCTCGTGTTCGAGACCCCGCTGTACAACCCGGGGTGAACGTGTTGCTGGCCCGTTAATAACAAATGTCTGAAGAGTTGTTTGAAAAGAGAATATTGATAAAAACTCACCCCAACAGCTTTCAGCACTGTCACCAGCGCCGCTAGAAGCAGCACGGCACATTACGTAGTGAGCAGGGAGGCAAGTATCGCGATATTTCAACAGCGCGACCAGAGATCCTACAGGGAAGAGTGGTCGCTACTCAGCAGCTGGGTCGTGGTCTCGCAATGATCCATGGGAAACTGGGCTCACGTTGAAAATAATATGCTGTAACTAAGACTAAGGAATAGTTGTTTATATAAATGTTGATAATTCGAACCAAACTTAGTTAAAGTCAGTGGAGGGTTCAGTTAAAACACGAATTGACAGGAAAACAAGAAAGTTGTTAAACTGCGCTCTTGATGTTAAAGGGGTAGTTCACCCAAAAATGAGCCCCCCCAAAAAACTCCTTTTGAGTATCAGTGGTAAACAGCGTTGCAGCCAAATCGAATAAAAGTGAATTAACTGGGGACGTATTTTTCAAACGTAAAAAACATACAGCTCCTGTGGTGTCACCCACACGCACACACAGCTCCAGAGGTGAACAGATTTAGTGATTGATTTTGATCAGTTAAATAATGGGTCACCCTTTACTTCAAAGGCTAATAGGTTCAAAGTCAAGGCAAGGCCAGTGGCTTGGAGATGTTAGTCATTCTTATGGCTGGGGGGTAGAAACTGTCCTTGATCCTTGAGGTCCTGCATTTCACACGCCCACACCGTCTGCCAGACGGAAGCGGTGGTGCTGGGGGGGTGTGGGATCTCTGAGGGTGTTCCGGGATCTTCTGAGGACCCTCTGCTGAGAGATGTCCTGTGACCATCTGCTGTGCCTTCCTGATCGGCTGAGTGACGGTTGGGTCCAGGTGAAGTCCTCACTGATGTGGACGCTGAGGAATTTGAAGTTGTCCACCCTTTCCACCTCAGTCTCACCAATGTGTAATGGTGTGTGTTGCCTCCTCCCTTTCCTCAGGTCCACTATCACCTCCTTTGTTTAGCTGACATTGAGCGTCAGGTTATTGTTTTGACACTCCAGCACCAGGTCCTCCACCTCCTTGTGATAGGCTGATGCATCGCTGTTACTGATCAGGCCCAGGTCTGTTGCTTCATCAGAAAATGTCAGGTTTTTTGTGTTTTCATGTGAGGCTGCACAGTCGTGTGTGTAGTGTTTGCACAGTATGGGACTGAGTACACATCCTTGAGGAGTGCCGGTGTTCATGAGTAATGTCCCGGAAGCAATGTTTCCAATGCTGGAAGATTGTGGTCGGTAGATGAGGAAGTCTGAGATCCAGTCACAGAGTTGGGGCTTCAGTCCTAGGCTGAGTTGAATGCTGAGCTGTTGTCAGTGAACAGCATTCTGATGTTGGTGTCCTTGGGATACCTACATACCTACATGGGCCCAGACAACACCCGTCCCGGGATGTTGTCTGGGCCCATGTCCTTGCAGGGCGTTGATTTTCCTCAGGGCTCTGCATACGTCAGCTGCTGACACAGTGAGCAGTGGTTTGTGTGTTCCATATTCTAAAATACAATTGAATTGGATTTGGCTGCAACTGTTTACCCCTAAAACTCCAAAAGTTTTCCATGGACTCAAACACTTCACCCACTCAGCCATTGGCACAGTGGTGAGTAAATAATTAGGTCCAAATTTTCTGGTGAACTATCTCTTTAATATTAGATCACTACATTTTGGTTTTTAGTTAGTTAAGCTTTATTTCAGACACAGGTCCATCAGTATTAAAATAAAATAAAAATTAAAAATTTCAGAACACAAATGTAGAATACAATCATCACACGGTACCACCACGCTGGGTTTAGGAACACACACAGACTTTTGTTCCAGTGTTTCTAACCAGATGAGTCGCGTCAGATGTGAGTCAGTTGATCGAAACATGAAACTGTGCATAAAATTCCTCAGCAGAACATGAAAAGTGGAAACATGGTGAGCCACACACATTTTGCTTGAACTTGTCCATCTCGGATGTTTTAGCATAATCCAGACTGTGTCAACACCTGCCACCTGAGGATTTCTCAGTTTCAGATACAGGTGTCAACATGTTGGCTTGTGCAGACATTTTTAAAGCACTGACACTGCCTCACATTTTTTCCCCCTAAGGATGTGACCCAGATCTCTTTTTACAAATGTTTACAACATTTAAGACTTTGTCTGCCATAACCAAAGAAAGACAGTTTAGCTTCTGATGCTCCTTAGTTCTAAAATCCATTATAAAATGTTTAAAGTTATATTGAATGTACTTAACTTGAACATACTCTGGTGGTTGCTGTAAACCAGCACTGTAAGGAGAAGAGAAAAGACCATCAAATCATCAGCATACATCAGATGGTGAAGAAGGCTACCCCCCCCCCCCCCCATCATACAGCATGTCTTCTCAGAAAGACCATCCACATTCAGATTGAACATCATTTATTTTTGCTTTGTGTAGGTGCTTTGATTTTCTTTGTTCCCTCAACCCAAGGCAGAATTATTTGATGAAGAAAACAGAAATGTGCTTTGTTTGTTTCACTATCTGTAATCAACTTAACAGAATGAAATTACTATCCAAGCAGCATAACGTGACAGCTCTTCCTGGTAAGGAGGGTGTGTAGATGACACATTCGTTATAAACCATGACTGGCTCTTTGTTAAATAAAAGTTGCTTAGTCTCAATAAGAACATTGAGAACATTCCTGTCTTCATTTCCTTTCATTTGAATGTCCACCAGAGACGACTTAACTACTATGTTGTTGTTCCCTCCTGTTGCACCCAGCTGTTTTGTTTTGCTCTTTTTAGAATCATAGCATATTACTAATTGAATATTAATTATTCATTCTCCACAATAAGTTTTGTGTCATCAATCCTTGACGAGTGGTCAGAATTAACTAGAGTTCTTTAACCTGTTGCACGTGTGTGTGTGAGAGAGAGAGAGCGAGAGAGAGAGAGAGAGAGAGAGAGAGAGAGAGAGAGAGAGAGAGAGAGAGAGAGAGAGTCAGTCTGTTTTGTTGTTGTTGGATACTTGGATAGTTGCGGTTCACACTCCAACACAGTAGATGGCGATGATGCCCCCGGTCGTTGGTCGCCTCCCGCCATTAAACGGAAACAAAATATACGGAAGGGACGTCATCGTTTGCTTCTGGGTCCGACACGGAAATAGACCTGTCAACAAACGACATTGATTTGTTTTACTTAAATGTGTCGGTTTTCTTTCTTTCTTGAGACAGATAGATCCAAAGGCCCACAACATGAAGTCTGTGAACAGCCAGTGAAGCGGCCTCGGCTAGCTGAAGCTACACAGCTAGCGTTAGCTAACACTGCGAGCTGCTTCCACCTCACTGGCTGCGAGAGGCGGCTTGTTTGCGTGACGTGCGGGACAGTAAGCTGATTGAACAGGCTCCAGTAAATGGCCTGCACTTTAGAGAAAGTGTTGGGCGATGCCCGGACCCTTCTGGAGAGGCTGAAAGAGCACGACACGGCCGCCGAAGGACTCATAGAACAGTCCGGGGCCCTGAGCCAGAGAGTGCAGGGCATGAGAGAGGTGGGGAATGACCTCCCGGACAAGGTATGGACGAATGTCTCCACACAAAGGCTGTTCATGAAAGTACATGTTTACTGCTGCACAGAGTGGTCGAGCAGGATTCAGCTGAGCTCTGTAGGATTAAACTAAATACCACAGGTTGTCTGTCATGTTTGGAAGGGGAGGGTGAGGTGAGGGGCGTTCAGCTGCAACATGACACCTCAGCACTACATTCTACACACTGTACCTTTTTTAAATTACATGATTTCATTAGAATATTCATAAATATATACATCTTCAGTTTATAATTTCTGAAGCGTCCATCATCCTTAACTCTAACCCAGTAGCATCAATACTGATGCGTATACTTTATATAGATATAAAGATCATTCATATGCCCCTGGTATGTGCATGGTTAGACTCAGGTTCATTTGAACTCACTTACTTCTATGGAAAACGGTAACTCAAGTTAAATGTGTAAATTATTTGCATGATGTTCTTCAAATTTCTTACATTACTCTTATATGTTTTGTTGATCTGCAGATATCAATAATGACGTGACATTCCATAATTGATGATTGTAGGACATTTTATATCACCAATTATTATGGGGGAAGGGGTAGATTTTTATATATTGCATGTTCTCAGAGACGCATCTTTCTATATATATGAAGTTCATTTGATAATAAAACTGAGAAAGCTTTTCCATTGATTATCTTCTTTTCCTTTCACTTTCTCCCCCCCCCCCCCCCCTCAGCACACAGAAGACTCTTCTGAGATTCAGGAGCTGACCAAATACAAGCCCCATGTTCTTCTGACTCAGGAAAACACTCAAATCAAGGAACTACAGCAGGAGAATAAAGGTGAAAAATAACCCCACTCACTCCTGTTGATTGTATGTCTGGGGTTGTCTGTTTTTCTCCAACCCTCTTCGTGGCTGTCTGTGCAGAGCTATGGTTGTCTCTCGAAGAACACCAATACGCACTGGAGTTGATCATGGGTCGATACCGCAAGCAGATGCTTCAGCTTATGATGGCGAAGAAGGAGCTGGACACCAAACCAGTGCTTAGCCTCCACGAGGACCACGCAAAAGTACACTGGCTTTCTGCATTTGCTCAGTCATGATTAAACAGTGAAATATGTAAAGTTAGAAATTTACAGACTTGAGGATCAACAGCTTGCATTGTAATTCTCCAGGAAGTGCAGAACCAGGTGGAGCGAATATGTGAGATGGGCCAGGTGATGAGAAGAGCCGTGCATGTGGATGATCAGCACTACTGCTCTGTTCAAGAGAGGCTGGCTCAACTAGAGGTGAGCTCAGTAGAACCAACTGTAGATGTTTCTCTATATGTGGACCCGTAGTTTGTGTAAATACAAAACAATATCAACCAATGGCATGGTGAACATTTTTTAAGTGGCTTATAATGACAACTTCTATAGCATTAAACATGACAAAAATAGCCATGAGGGTTGATATATATATATTGATAATAACTATCTGTAGCAATGTTTTTTGATTATCGTGTCAAAAAGAAACACTGTTGGATTTTTAATTAATGAGTTGCTTTGGTTGCTTGGACCCAGATATACCTGCTTAAAGGTCGAGTTAATGTTTCGTATACATTTTTCATTTTTCAGTGGTGTAAGTGCCATAGATGTTAATCAATAGATCATGGCTGAAGGGTTTCCTAAATATACATGTCTGAAAACGTAGATTACCAAAACCCAAATTGTCTACATGGCCCGATTCCAGTAGAGTTTAAGTATGTAAGAAAATATTATAAAATATATATTTTTTGTGTGTGTTTGGATGAACTGAACCTTTAACACTCAGTATGGCACGAGTACTATTTTCATGAAATGTTATCCTGTCGCGTTCAGATTGAAAACAAGGAGCTGCAAGACCTCCTGGTCATCAGCAAGAGCTCCGTGAAGGCAGCGAGAGAGGAGCCCGACCAGCCAGCTGCAGTAGCACGGGAACAGTTCCCTCAACCCGAGTCCAACGAGTCACCAGAGCAGCTTCAGTGTGAACTGTGAATGAGGAAACAAGTCCTTCGGGACCAGGAGACAGGGTTGATGATCTCTTCAACTGTGTACACCACATTGTTTTTATTTTCTTATTAAAGATGGAATGCAGTCAGACCACAGCATCTGTTTTGTAGCAAAGGCCACTCTTAACACATCATTGACTGTCATGAGCATTTACCTGTGGTATATCTGGATGGTAGCTCTCACATATGGACATCACATGTATGTACACACACACACGCACGTACTGGAGGCAGCAAAAGCAAAGTGGAATTATTTTGTTATTTGCCAAAGATGCATTTGCTCGTTAATTACAAAGTTTCTACCTCTTTGTTCCCCCTTTGCTGTTCACTCCCATTCACATTATGTAAAATGCTCATCAACACCCTGCTACAACTTCACTCGATGGAAACTGATGAAATCGCACCATTTTAAGTAGCTGTGCTTGATAATCACTTCGCCAACATGACGACTTTTGGCTGTTTCATACAGTTTGGCTGCTGAGAAGCGACAGTGGTTCATATATTTGTGATCGTCTATCATTTTAATTAATTTGATACATTTGTCTTGTACTTAAATTGAGTGTCTTAAACACCAGTTTTCTAGTTTTGGATGCAGAGTATTCAAATGTACCAGCTGATGGCACATCTTTATTTAATGGTAACATTTCAAAATATGCCAACTTTTTGTTGAAATGGATATTAAATGTTTGTGGTCTGTATGTTCTCCGAAATTCTATATTGTCATCTCAGGAAATCAGTGTTAAGGTGAACATGCTGAAATTACTACATGACCGTGTAATGATTTGTGTCAAACTAAATTTCATTCAAGAACTTTAAAATAAATTTGTAATAAATGCAATAGTTGTGCATCTGTGGATGTTTTATTCTGTTATATATATACTCACAGAGCCCATTGTTAGGAAGACCAATAAACCAATCAAGTGGCAGCCGTGGGATGTAGAAACAGGTCAAGAGTCTGAGTTAATGTTCACATGAAACATCAACATGATGTTAAAATGTGATCTCTGTGGCTGACCGTAGATGGTAGGAAAACATTACTTATTAATCAATGGACACAAAATGACTGGTATCAGCAGTTCAGGCTGCTGGTGGTGTAGTTGAAAGGTCAATGTTTTCTTGCTACACTTGGCCACTCAGTACTGTACTTGACACAGAAACAATACCTAAGTGCAATATTACTATGTTTTTTTAATGTATAATATGTTATTTTCATCATATTAGGTTCAATATTGTGCTATATTCCATATTACTTACTGCCACTGAAGTATTAGTTAGGGTTAGGTCTCACATGACTCCTTTTCATTAATGTCATTAATGCACTACATCTGTATTTTATTTTCAATTATAGATTTATTTAGACTTCCTACTCTTAATACTAGTATTAAAGCTCTTAATACTGTTTTACTCTAAGGAACTGTTTTGTATATTGTGTTGAAGTATTATAGGAGCAAGAATTTCCTTCAGGAATGATAAAGTCTATCTTATCTTAACAATAGAAAGTGGAGAGGAGAAGCAGGTGGGGACCCTCAGAAGTGTACTTAGACCCAGAGAAACCTGATCTACAAATCGGCGATGGAGCTCTATACATGTCAGGTAATAACTATTTATACAGAGTTTGTGTAATTGTGATAATAAATACTACCAAAGCACATTGGACTCAGGTGCCCTCGTTTCTATATATTTAATTATTTACCACACGATGGCGACTTTGAGCCGCGTTGCTTGTGTGTAACGTGTCGCGAGGTTTGCAAGAGCGGCTCAATGTTGCGTTCACGTGCACAGGCAAAAAGGAGCTTTTCGTCTGTTTGGGTGATTTAGTCTCGTTTACTCCACCAACAGCATCTTTTCTACATAGTTACACTTTTCAAAAGGCGAAATCAGCCTGAAAACCCTTCTTCTCCTCCCCTCGTTTGTTCCCGCGCACTGACCCCAGCAGTGTATGTCCGACCGGCCGTGAACGCAGCAGTCCACTTGACACCTCGCCTTGACACAAGCTAGCGAGCAGCATGTCGGAGAAGGAGCTGGGGAAGAAGTGGGACCGGTGCCTGGCAGACGGTGCCATCAAGATCGGTAAATATCCCCGATCCTCCCCCGTGTAACCACACCGTCATTTCCCAGGAATCCGTCAGAGAACGAGCAGCGTGTCCACGGTGGTCCTCTGCTGTCATTGGGTGGGACCGAAGCTAACTAGCTAGCGCCAAAGGACTTACAAAGGACAAGTGAATGACCAGACACAGGCAGGAGTAGTTTATTTAATGTGAACGTGAACTAGGGTTAATTATGCAGTTTAACCTATAAAGGGCAAACCTCTGGTCTTGTTAGCTTAGCCTTTTCTCTTATTAGAGTTATTGGGTTCTTGGAAAGAGCCCAAGAAGAAACGTCATTCAGAAAAGGTTGAATTGACGTCTTGCTGCCTTGTTTACATCTTTGCTGCGACATTAAAACCTTTTTTTTTTTTTACGAGACTTGAGTAGCCTCTGCTGAATTCGTCATTCTTTCAAAACACAAACCAATGTTTATTATAATGCTATGTAAATATTATCTCAGGTTATAACTCCACTGGTTTATAGATCGGTGGTAAGGAGCCCTGGGAATATATAATTGAGCAGCAGTGGCGAATCTAGGACCTCTCTTAACCAGGGGCCGTAAAGGGGCCACAGTTAACACAGAGGGGCCAATTACATACCCAACATGCATAAACAATTTGTGATTTGGAAAAGGTGCACGTTCTATTCAGTCCCTGTTCACTGTTAAATCTATAGCTTTGAGCAAAGACACACATCATTGAATACAATCTGAAAGTTGACCCTTGTTCAAGCAAATTATGTTCCTCAAAAAGCTTAGAAAATAGGATTTTCTCCACAAATTGACAGGACAGGACAGGGCCACTTCAGGGCCCAAGCAAGCTCATGTTTAAATTTATTAGCCGGCTCAAGTCATCTTGGTTTTAAGAAATATTAGATTTAGAACTGAACGGTCCCAGTATCTTATTTTTTGTGCTTTTATTTGTATTTTATTCTTTGTAATTCTGAGTGTTCATTATGTAGCCAGGCTTCTGCCAATAATTTGAGCAGCCAAGGGATTGTCATTTGTCACTGAATCATTTGTTACTACATCAGCAAATGAATTAGCTCTCTTTGTATTAAGGAGGCTTTGTACAAACATGTCCCTGAAGCAGTTAAAGGAAAACAATTATGAGGCCACATGATCGAAAGTAAAGATTCAAATGTAGAGTTTCAAGTTCATAGAAATTAAATTATTACAAAATGTTGCTATGGCTCATGATAAATATAAAATTCTATAAATACATGCACTTAAGTGATCATATGCTCACAATGAATAGAAATAAAAGAATACATTTAAATGGTTCATTAGAGACACTTGTTGACTGTTATTTGTTTCTTTTTTCAGGCACTGGACTGGGGTTAGGACTCGTGTTTTCTGTTCTGTTCTTTAAACGTAAGTAGTTTGAAAGGTTGTGCTGCTGCATCTTGACTCTTTAATTTAGCTCTGGGGTCTGTGCCAAGAGGAGCAGAGCCAGCAGTGATGCTGCAGAGCACACATGTAGTTTTCTGCTACTGCCAGCAGGGAAAGGCTTTTGCGTTCATCAGTCTTTTGAGTGTTTTTGTCCGTCACATTTTTCTAAATGAACAAATAGTTTAATGAAAATTCATAATCGATAGTCTTTAGTGATTTTGAGAAACAGAATTTTAAAAGAGAGAAACGGACCAGTGAGTGCAAAAGATTTTACACATAATTTCTCATATTTCTTTTATCATATTGTGACGTGCATCTGTGTTTATTTAAGTGCATGACAAAATGTAAAGCACCTGTTTCATTTGTAGGGCACACATGGCCGATTTCCTTCGGCTCAGGGGCGGGGCTTGGCATGGCATATACCAACTGTCAAAATGACCTCAGGTCACATTATGTGCTGCACAGAAGAGAAAAGGTTAGTTTGCCAATACAATGTTAAACACGCTACAGAAGAAAATCCTTATTTCTAACTCAGAGTAACAACCCCATTTTATTGTTCATGTAAATCAACATGTATGTAATTGTCTTCTGTTTTCTTTAACAGGAGCAATAACTGCAAGTCAACGAAGGACTGTCTTTTTTATTTTTTTGAATTTGTTCTTTTTGTTTTGATTATGGGAGAGTGGCCATTTGCACTGTTCCACAGTTAGATGAATGTCTCTCTGTTGATCGGTCCATCCCTAGAATGACTCAGTATGATTTGTTTGTGCCTAATCAGGACAGTCTGTGTTTATTTAATAAAACAATTATAACAGCAAAAAATGATGCCCTGGTGATGAAGTTTTTTCTCAGACGCTTTATAAAGGACAAAACAACCTATTTATCAGTTGGCCAATAAAAGTTTGCCCATATGAGCCTTTCACAGACACACTGGTACCTGCATTTATGTTTACCAATATGCACAGATATGAAAACTTTTATTTGAAAAAATAAACTTAATTCCATTTCTAAATATTAAGCTGTATGCGATTTCCACAAAGTCCATATCGCTGATGCTCGAACAAAACCCAATATAAACCATAAAGCAGTAGACAATAATTATGTGATGAATTACCTGACTACAGCTCATACAGTCCAAGCTGTAATGGTGGTAGTTGAATAAGAGGTGTCAAGTGTCGGTGAAGTTTAATTTTTTCAGTTTATATGTGAGGGCATGTGGAAGTGATTTTCTCAAATACATCGGGGAGGAAGGGGGGCGAGGGCAGCAATGCAAACGCCGTCCCATAAGGTGGTAAGCCTGGGAGGGGGGGGGGTCAGAGTGTTGGCAGCAGTTGAGCGGATGTGGCTGGTGACTGGGGCGTAGTGATGGAGATGAGTCATGAGGGGGCATGAAATCGGAAAAAATGAAAGAGTATTATGTTTAGTATTTTACAAGGTTGTTGAAATCATGGAGTGCACTGGACTTTGCCTTGTGAATGAAGTTGTTTAATGTTTAGTATTCAAGTGCTCCTCTCGGGGAGGTCATTTATTACTGTTGTCATACCGTGTTGTTTAGCTTGAGGGGGAAGTTGGAACAAGGTGAAGATACTTTCAAAATGCTGTGAGAACAGAGAATGTATTTTTTGTTATCATTGAAAATACTAAGAATTAACTTGAACCTTTATTGACTGCTTACATAAGTCACGCTTTTAAGTACAGAATGGAAGCTCTCTAGGTATTTTGTCGCTGACAACAGAAAAAAAGAACTTTATTCTTAAAAGCATCTACATGACAACGAGTGGTGCAGCCAACTGGGTGACAGATTGCACAGGCGGTGTACAGATCTGTTATCAAGATGTGATGGATGGTTTGCAGTTAAATGCCTTAGCAACAGCAGCTGTCAATAACTGCATCATTTAATAAATCAAGTAAAAAAATAAATAAAAAGGAAATTTCTGAGGCACGACTATCTGTCTGGGTAGAGAGATGAGAAAACAGCTGAGTTATTCAATCTTGTAGATCATTAAAACATTAAATAGTCCACGGAGGTAAATTCTGTTTACAGGACTTATAGATTTAGCTGTCACCTTTTTAAAAGAAAGAAGATGTCTAATAGTTCTAAATAGTCACACACTAAATCCTTTATTTTAAATTTAGCTTAGAAAGCAGGTAAAATCTCACTTAATTGTTTTTTTATCTTCATCAGAATTCAGTAATAGTTGTACTTAAATAGATAAAAAATACCATGGCCAAACACAGAGAAAGACCACCCACACTATGATGCAGAATGAGCATTTCTTGGCTGTGATGGAGCATGCTTATGCATTAACAGCTCAATGCTTTGACACGCTCCTTCTCAGTAGGCGTGCGCTCAGGCTGGGATTCACACTGGAGTGGCCGACAAAGGGATTAACAGGAACCGAGAGATACGGGGGGGAGCATCTCAAGGACCATGATACCTGTAGAGCACTTGTGAATGAAGCCCTGCTGACAAGCGACTGCTGCACACTTTTGTCTTGGTTTCACGCTCTCTCTCCCCCCCACCGCGCTTTTCCCCCAGAATAAAAAAAGGTCTGGTGAAAAGGCAGCAGCGCAGCAGCTCAGCAAAGGACTTGCAAAAGCCACTTCTGTGAGGTGAGGAAATATTCAGAGAATCGTCTCCGGTTGTTCCTTTCCCCAGCACCTCTCTCGTATGCCTCATCTGTCTGTGTGCCCTCCTCCTGTGACTGTCATCATTGTGACATGCTGCTTCAGACCCTCTGTCAGACCTCGGATGGCTCATTCGGGCTCTTAGCCGTGGATGAGGCAGGGACACGCAGGAGGGGATGAGGAGATGAGTGAAAGTCTGTTTATTTTTGGTCAGGGTACTTGTGGCAGTGGAAGTGAGCCTGGGACACCTGGATGCATTCCTGCCGAAAGGAGATGGAGATTCTAATTCATGGAGAACAGTTCGATTGACCTTCACCGGGAGAGGATTGGATGGCTTCTCAACAAAAGACCTCTTTGTCTTCTCTTTGTTCAACAATGTTCATGAAGTGAGAGCTTTGGCTGGAAAGGAGCGCTGGTTAAAGTCGGTAACCTTCAGTGGTGCCTGAAGAGGAACCTCAGGAGCTTGTTGATCGATCGCTTGGATCTGGCACCATGACCGACTCTCACTCGTCTGGCTCTGTGGGAAACTACAACAGCAGCTTTCCCACCACCGGTGCATGGAACATCACTGGCAGCGGCCCGTGGCTGTTGGCCTTCATGCTGACTGTCATCATCCTCATGACAGTCTGTGGCAACGTGTTGCTCATCGCTTTGGTGTTCGCCCATCGCTCTCTGCGCTGCACCTCAAACTGCTTCTTGGTGTCTCTGTTCCTATCGGACCTGATGGTGGCCCTGGTGGTGATGCCCCCGGCCATGCTCAATGTGCTGTGTGGGGCCTGGGTGTTGTGGCCCGCGTTCTGCCCGATTTGGCTTTGCTTTGATGTCATGTGCTGCAGTGCATCCATCCTCAACCTGTGTGTCATCAGCCTGGACCGTTACCTCTTCATCATCTCACCGCTGCTCTACAAGCAAAGGATGACCCCACCTCGAGCGCTCCTCCTGGTGGGAGCTGCTTGGGGGCTGGCGGCACTGGCCTCCTTCCTGCCCATTGAGATGAGATGGAACAGCTTAGGCCTCGGCAATGGACACTCACCTGTACCGGGCGTCAGCAGTAGCAACATCACCTCCTACTCTGACACACTGTATCCGGCATCCTACTTTCAGCTGTCACCACCAGGAGGCCTTTCCTTCCAGTGCCGCCTTCGGGTAACCTTGCCCTTTGCTTTCGTGGCATCTGTGCTCACCTTCTTTTTGCCCTCAAGCGCCATTTGCTTCACCTACTGCCGGATCCTCCTGGCAGCACGGAGACAGGCAAAGAGGGTTGCGGCTCTGAGCCACCCACCGCACCCACACCCGTCTCTTGGGGAACCGTCCAGGCCTCCTTCACCCGGGGTCGTGGCCGCACAAGCACAGCGGGATGGAGATGATTGCGGGTACCAGGAACCTCCTGTGTCACAAAATGCACCGGTAAGAAAGAAAGCTCAGTACGATAACTCAGATACGGTTAAAGAAGTTGAATTGCTCAGAGGGCAAGTTATGACCTCTCGTCTTGTCAACAACGAATCAGTCATCACCACCAGCTCACGCAAGCAACGGAGACGTAGTTATAGGACCTTTAAGGGTTGCTCAGTGTACGAGTGCCGACCAACACACAAAATAAAACATAGGACGATTTCTAGGATGTAAGTGAAACTGTAAGTGGAGCAAACAAAAAGCATTTTTTTTTAACCTTTCTAGGACCTACACCCACTCTAATCTTTTGTGTTTTTCCGTTTCAGAAGTACTGCTGTGTGCATGTGTGTGTGTGTTGTCTGGGTCGTTTACTGGCTGTCTGCAAGGACGCTGAGAGGAAGATGCTCTTAAACACTTATTCATCATTATCAGGCTCTTAAAAATAATGGGACAGTCTGAAAAATGTTTTGCTGCTCTGTCATCTTTACCCAGAAATGTATAAAAGATGAGACTCTGCAAAAAAACAAGAGGTAATCATGGTGGGGAAAGTACAGACATTGTCTGTATCTGTCACATTTATTCTCTCTCTCTCTCTCTCTCTCTCTCTCTCTCTCTCTCTCTCTCTCTCTCTCTCGCTCTCTCTCTCTCTCTCTCTCCCACACACATAGTGTCGTGTCGTCGTGAATTCAGAGGACATTACATTGATTTCTTGGAGACTTATTCCAACCTTAACCATACTTACTAGTTGCCTAACCTTAACCTAAACCATAACCTTAAGATTGTCTTAACCTCAAAGTTGCCTAAAGGAAGAATAGTCTTCTTATTGTGATTCAAGTCCCCACAACATAACTAAAACCTGGACCACACACACATAAATATGTGTGTATATTCATTGGGATAAAACAGTGAAAAATGTATGGATAGTAAATATAAATTACAATGTCAGCAAATGGGCTGAGGGACATAGCATATTTGATGTGTCAGGAATACAGGTAAATTGCATGATTCAGAGAGGATTCAAGGGCCTGATTACCTGATGTGTTATCAGGGTTATTGCTTGTAAATATTTTTTTAACTTATCATAGTCACTTTTTGGGGACAGCAACTAACTGTTACAACAATATCACAAATAACTTATAAATTGCACTTATAAATGCACTATTAGCATAAAGAATGGAAACTGTCTGTTTACCACCTGAAAAGCCGAAAAATGACGCATCCTGAATTAGTTGCTCCACAAATAGAAATTAAAAAATAAAAGATTGGGATTTACTGCCAAGAAATATAATGTATTTTATGTATTTTTATTATTAATATGTGGTTAGGGGTAAGGGTTGACCCCTAGCCCAACCCCATATATATATATGTAAAAAATACCCAGTGGCTATCGATATACCCCCCTACGGAGCACTCTATATAAGAAAAAAAAATTGCCAAAATGGTCAGCCAAAATACAGTCATGTACTTCACGTCAAATTAGTTCCCTTTCAGTCGATTACTTGGTACAACACATGTGTGGGATATAGAAGACACCTCCTTTCACACCTTTAAGGCAGATGGCGTGTGATGCCCCGCCCACCAGTCAAAAACGTCTGTCAATACTGCAATTCTTGGAACAACCACCCCCAATTTTTTTAAAATAATTACATCTATTGTGATTATATTGTTTTTATTTTGATGCTTTCAGATTGTTCCGCTCACTTTAACTGTGATCTGTCACATCTCATCTCATGTTGTGTTGAACTGTGTTTCAATGTGTTTGAATACATGTCTCATAAAGGGAATGGAACAACCACCAAGAAAACGTCTTTACTGCTCAGACAGGCTGCTGCTCCGAAATGAATGTGGTGGAAACCCTGTCTACCTTATACTGGACAGAGTACACTTTTAAAAGACGATTTTAAAAGTTAGTTGAAAAAAATATATATCCAGAGACCCCCAGAATTTAGATTTTGAGGATTTCAGGGGGTCTCAAGGATCAATCAAGTATTTTGCACCCTGTATATATATTATCCTTGTTTTTTTGCAACTGTCAGACACAGCCAGTCTCAATCTTTCCCTCTTGTCTTGCTGGTACTGACCCTTTAGTTCAGCTCTCTTAGCAAAATGCAAACTCATATTCTTATGCGTGTCATTAATTACAATTCTTTCCATTTTCTACTGTCGCGGCAGTCCGTTAACAGTGAGCGCCGCCTGGCTCGAAGGCATGGCCGGAGGGCACTGAAGGCCAGTCTGACACTGGGAGTTCTCCTGGGACTCTTCTTCAGTGCTTGGCTCCCCTTCTTCATCACCAACATGGCTCAGGTCAGTTGACACACCAGACTTTGCCAAACCTCAGGCACAGAAATGTAAAATACAGGTAACATGATATATCAATGTTCAGCCCGTAGGTCAAACAAATCACGGAATTGAGATAGATCAGATCAAAGACTACTGCTACGAATGCCCTGCCCTCCAGGACATCGAGCACAGTTTTATGGAAACCATTTGGCTTGAGAGGATCTCCTCCAACGACCAGGACTGTTCAGTTGGAGCAAGCCCAAAACTGGGAAAAGCTGGCAGATGTAGGCCAGCAGTTTACAATCCCATCACCACCATTACATTTTACATTACATTTCATTTGGCTGACGCTTTTATCCAAAGCGACTTACAATAAGTGCATTCAACCCTGAGGGAACAAACCCAGAACAACAACAATCAAGACAGTACAATTTCTTCGAAATAAAGCAAAACTACAAAGTGCTATTGGTAAGTGCCATTTTAGTGCAACCAAAGTGTTAGTTTCAAAAGTGGTTAGTTTTTTTTATTTATTTTTTTATTCAAGGTACAGTTGGAAGAGGTGTGTTTTTAGTTTTCTGCGGAAGATGTGTAAACTTTCAAATGTCCGGATGTCAATTGGGAGCTCATTCCACCATTTAGGAGCTAGGACAGCAAACAGTCGTAATTTTGATTAGTGTTTAGCTCACAGTGAAGGAGCAACGAGCCGATTAGCCGAAGCAGAGCGGAGTGAACGTGCTGGTGTGTAATGTTTGACCATGTCCTGGATGTAAACTGGACCTGATCTGTTCACAGCATGGTAAGCAAGTACTAGTGTTTTGAACCGGATGCGGGCAGCCACTGGTAACCAGTGAAGGGAGCGGAGGAGCGGAGTAGTGCGAGTGAATTTAGGTTGGTTAAAAATCAGTCGAGCTGCTGCATTCTGGATGAGCTGCAAAAGTCCTGGTACTCTGGTCCAACACTCTGCATGTCATCTACCCTGTATCCTTGGAGGATGCATATGAAGCAAATGAGAGGAGGAGGCTGCGTGCAGTCGGCCCGGGCTGCAGGAGTCTTATTGCAACATGCACCATCAGGTTGATCTAAGAGCCAAGAATCCATGGAGAAGCACTGCGCCAGACGATTGTAGAAATATCAGTGACTGCAGAACGCTGCATTCAATGGCTCTGGATCGAAAGACCCAACCTGGGCCCCAAGGTGTATGGAACACACACCCAGGTCTGATCAGCCTGAGGGTGTCTTATGATTAAAAGGCTAAAATACCCATTGACACTAAGGCACCCGACTGATGATACATCACTAATGTCCACTGGTGGTCGCTAACATCGGCTGGTTGGTGGCAACTTATCATCAAACGTACTCTGGGTTTCTCACCATCTTGTCCTAAAGATGAGCCGTTAGGGGCAAATAGCCTCTGTCTGTTCAGGTTGCCTTCACCTTTATTGAGTTTGATTTACAACATTTCGCTGAGTTTTACAAAGTCTGTCTCATTTGGAACAGCTCTCCCATTTCAGATATCTCAGTGATTCAGAGGTTTTCTCACAAATACATGTGTGTGGCGAGCACAAAAAGAATGTGAAATAAATGAAAGAGAGAGAAAAAAACAACAACACTTGGATACCGATCTATTTTTTTAGTCGCCAGCCTTAGCGTCACCATCAAACGAGGAAATAGATTTGCATTTCAGCTTCGTGCGGATGACTCATTCCAAAGCCCAGAAAACAAAAACACAGCGATTGACCATTTATGCATGCTATTCTTTCTAAGGAGTTGATTTTGACATGATTACACTGAGCCCACATACACACTCAATTCTCAGTGAACTAACGGGAAAATAATTGAATCTCAATTGGTAATGACACTTGCCCTGTTTTTCAAGCTTTCAATGATCCAGTCATTTTAATTTCCCATCTGTGCCCTCTCGCTTCTCCCCTGCGTAACATGGAGCACAGACACTTGACTGTGTCTGTCCTCTCCTTCCTTTTCACACTCAATGTGGTGTGTGAAACTCACCCCCCCCATTCCCACCGCCTCCCTGTCTCATCTTGGAAGTATTGGAAGCTCTCCTCTAACAGCTGCCTCCTCTTTCACTGTCCCTCTCTAAACCTGCTGGTTGTGTTGGAGATCAGAGTTTTTATTGGTCAGATGCAAATATGATATAAATATATGTGTAAGTTAAAGGTGCTCTTTCTAGTCTTCATCTTCACGATGTTTTTTTTTCAATATTTTAAGTGGTGTGATATTCTTGCCTATTTTTTCTTCTTCTTACTTTCATTTTTCAGCCCATTGCAAGATTTCTTGGCAGCATACAACAACACAATAGAAAAATGTCCTTGTGCATGTTTCTGTAATTAATTTGACATTTTTCCTCTGATTTCTTGTTCATTCTTTTCTCCATCTCCATTCAGGCAGTGTGTGAGTGCGTCCCCCTCGCCCTCTTTGACGCCATCACCTGGCTGGGCTACTGCAACAGCACAATGAACCCCATCATCTACCCGCTGTTCATGAGAGACTTCAAGCGAGCTCTGGGTAAGCTCTTGCCCTGCTGCTCTTCGCTGTCGCCAAGGAGACCCTCGCCCGCCCTCTCCCTCTCTCTGCGCAACTCAGGAGAGCCCAACATCGCCAGCACGCCGCCCTCTCCCTTGGCCTCTGACCCCACACATCCCCCCGCCACCGCCACCGATGCTGTCAACCTGTTTGATGCCGAGCATGCTGGGATTGAGTTGCCTCTGCTTCTTCCCAATCAGGTTGAAACCCTGGATTAACGTGTTGTCAGGGTTTGTAGTGGAAAAGTGATTGGAAACAAATGACACTCGGACAGTTCAAGGATTTACTGACCTTGAGTTAAAACAAATTCACATTTAAAAATGGGTTTTTCATGGTCACAGAAAAACAATGAACACAAATTGAATGATCTCGACCTTATCTTATATGTTCCTTTCAAAGGGTGAAATGTGGCTGGAAAAAAACATGTCAGGGTTAAGGCTATTTCAAGTTATCGGAGCATGTAAACAATATCAGCAATGTAAACTCTCTATGTTGGCTGTTTAGTAAGCAGTGTCTCACAATAGTGCCGGTGGAATAGAGAACGAAAAGGCCTTGAAGAAAATACATTCACTGAATTGCCTGCGGCCTTATGGAAATCAAATTACTGTGATAATATCCATAGCAACCAAGCAACGAATGAAAAGAGGGAGGAGAAATCACCTATACAGTGGCATCCACTGAAACCTGCAAAGCACACACAGTGTTCACAGGTATATGGTCTCACATCGAGTTTAGAAAATAAATTCTCACATTATTTACGGTTTTTTTAAAACAAAAATCTAAATTGTTATTGAATTATCACATACGTCAAAAACAAACATTTAGTGGTTAAACAAAGCAGTACTTCTGGGGTTTGTCACTTCCAGCTGCCATACGTGTGCACCGGCTCTTGTGCTGTCTCTCGCATGTCAGTTTGTTGCAAAGGGAATTTATTTTTTCTCCAATGGCTTCAGAGGATGAGAGTTTACAGGGAAGCAGCTGGTCCACTAACATGCTCTTTACAAGTTTTGCTGCCTCTGTTCGTGCGTGTGCTATGTTGTCCAGTGTGTATCATCCCAGCTCCATGATATGTGTTCCTTATCCGGGTCGGCCTCCTCTACGCCGTCACACTGTGCATTAGAAGCGGATTCCGAGCCATCGTCAGTGTCCTTCTCCTCAGATGCATGTGGTAAATTGTTCCTCTCTGCGATATGATTCTCTGGTTCTGTGTCTGAGATCTGACTCTGATCCAGCAGGTCAGAGATATCGGGGATATCCCAACCGTCACCTGACTCCTCCTCATTCTCCTCGTCCTCCTTCAGGTCGCCATTTTTCTCCGTCTCAGTCTCCTCAGCTGGGTTAATTGTCTCAGTCTCTTGGTCTTGGTCAGCAATGTTCACTGCCCCATTTATAACCTTCACAGACTGAGGAAGAGCGAAGGAGGCTCCTGGCACTTCTTTGGTTGGAACTCCGATCGCCACCAAGATGCTGTCCATCTGACGCATGTAGTCCAAGTGACCTTTCACCTGAGAATCAGAAACATGGCTTTATGTCTTTGATTAAAAAAAGGATATGTATTTATGTAAATGTTTGTGTAGTTTTTTTTTAACATTTATAAAAAAAAAAAGAGATTGTGAATATTATTTATTATTTTGTACAAAAAGTGTTACTATTCCCCAGGTTTATACTGTATGGTGCTTCAGATAGGTCAAGTATGTTTGTAATGTTTTTTGTTTATGTTTAGTTGTGTGTGAAATGTTCAACCTCTGATACTTTGCCTGGTTCAAAAATCTATTACATGATATAGGAAGTTATATGGTGGATTTTCAAGGTGGCAGGAAGGCATCGTTGTGAAGTGAAACAGACCAGCAGGGGCCTTTATTTTTATTATTATTAAAAAATGTTATCCGACTGTCCTGTTTAAAGTGCTATTAAAATCTCGTATTTAATTATCTTGCATCATGTAAATTATGTCATTGTAACAATTTTTTATATGAACCACTAAAATACCAATCTCTTAAAAAGGTGTGTCTTTGTTTAAAGCTGCACTTATCAATATGTTCTATCAATAAACTAGATTTAGATTTTCAAACTAAAAGAAGCCAGAAGCATTTCAAAACTTCTCAGTTTTAGCAGCTCTAAAACTCTGGAGTAGTGGAAATAAAAAATAGTAATTTTTTTTGTACCACAGTCGAAAAACAGAGAAAGCCTCAATGACTGATACCAACAGAAATGAAAGTATCCAATCTGAGGGAAGACATACATGACTTCATAACTTGCATAAACCTTTGTAACATAGATAAAATACTATGGCAGAGCAGCCAAAGATACATTTTGGGGAAAGATATATGTTGAAGATTTTCTTTTGTCTGTAATCAGGTAGCATTTTGTCAGTTCTTATTTCTTCGTATTAATAAGTATGGGAACCTTAGAACACATGTGAGCCCTGAAGGTGGCTGCTGCATGTGGTGGAGGTGAAAACCTTCAGGTAAAAAACATGGAAATCTATTCAAATACTTCTATTATTAAGGAAGCTTTACGGGTCCTAATCTAAATATAAGCTCTGACTCACCACGGAGGAAAGGTCCACATTGATTATGCGCCGATCCTGGATGTTGATTGGATGTAGCCCAGCAACAGAGAATTGTGCTGCTGAACTGCGGTACAAAAACCCCAGGAGCCAGTCCCCACTGTTAGATGGATGATACAGAAGGTTTTGTACAGTCTTTAATTCATACATTTCGCTTTCAATAGAGTCTATTCACTGAAATATAGAATGTAATTTACTGAAGGACTTCAAAATGTAAACATACAACTACAAGACCTCTTCAGGATTTTGCTTTACCTGCAGTATCCATTAACTATTTTTCCAGCCACTACCCTTGCCATTCTCTCCCAGGCCTTTTCGGAGCCGTCCACTGGGGCCCCCAGGAGGACCACATCCTCCACTACGCCTTCACTCCCTGAGGATTCAGTACCATGGAAATTAATTAGTTGCTCCAAACATTGTAGGATATAAAGACTTCGGAAAAATTGGAGAAAACCAAATGAGGTTAATTAAAATTTGATTACACAGCTTAAACCCACAATTAAATTATTTAGAGCATTAACATTAAAAAGATTGCTTAGCAAGTCATGACTCGAGCATTTTGAAAAGTAAAATGATGTGAGCATGAGTTTTCTATGAAACAATAGTGTTTGTACCTTGGTCATTGGCAAGCTCCTGCAGACAGTGGTAGATAACTCTCGCCCCAAGACTGAAACCTATGAGGCTGACAGGACGCTTACCCTTCACATACACACAGAAAGAGAAACACTGAACATAGTGTATTTGTTGTCTCTGATATACGGTCCTATTTGAGGTTAAATCAATGGTGCATTAAATTTATATTTGAAGGAAACTAATGCAATTAATCATGTGTACACAAAATGCTACGATAAAGCATGTATACAAACAGAGGTAAGAGGAAGTGCTCTACCTGCTGTCTGCTTCTCAGAACCTGAGCCAGATGCTTCCCCACCTCAGCCGAGCGGTTCAGACAGATGCACCAGGGGTGGTCGATGACGCTGGCTGCTGCCAGCAAGGACGCCGGCCACGTCAGAGCCGTCACGATGCCTGCTCAGTATGAAAGTATCAATTCATGAAACCAAACACTCAATAAAAAATGAAATGGCAACTGCTTGATGAGCAAGATGTGACTGTTCAGCAAAAAAACAAACATCTCTTTACAGTAAACCACAAAAGCTGAGTTTTGGTTCGAAAGGTTTTGATCAACAACCCGAAACAATACATTCACAACAAGTACAGATACTCTTGTATCTAAACACAGATCCAGTTTAAAGACTTAGCCTACATCCATACTACTACATCAAAGTTTGAAAAATGTAATAAAAGCTCGTCTGTTGTTCCGTATCTGTAGCAAAGTTGATGCTTTTTGAAATTAAAACGTAGTAGTGAGCCTCTCTGCATGATCCACCTCCTACCTGAGAGCACTGTGTACTTCAGAGCCTCCTGGGCCACCATGCTGACCAGCCCGTCCAACAGGGAGGCCATGGCCGAGCCCAGTTCCCTGAGGAAGCTCGACTCCCACACCAGGCAGTACTGTTCCCCGCATTCACCCAGAGTGCACCACGGGGCTTGGAACGAATCTAGAAGACAGCAGTTGTGTTTTTATGTAAAGGTCGCAAAAATGAATAAGCAGAACATGTATGTGAAGGGGGCCCCAAGTGAGTGGAGTTGAGTGTTTGTTTTAGAGGGTGAAGAGAGCTGCAATGTTTTATGTAAGAGCTAAACTTAAGTGGTCTGTTGTATAATCTACTACTTTAGCACATTGTGTGCAGGAGTGCTGTATGTGTTATCATCAAATTAGTGTTAGTCTTATTTAATATTGTATGTAATTGACCTGGCTGAGACCTTGAACCTACCTCACAAGGACATGTAGATAATGCTTTTCAAAAAGATCACAGCAAATGGGTTAGGTAACTATTTTTATTTTCTCTTTTGTGTGGCAGTGAAGGTTCTGGCACTGACCCTCCTCTCCAACAGGACTGTTATTTGTAAAGAGCTTTGTAAACTCCACTATATTACTTCACAGTTGTGGTTAGGGATGCTGTGGCTGCATACTTTGAACCAGTGTATATGTAGTGCTACATTGTCTATCATGCACTTCTGCAAGCAATATATTATGCTCTAATTTTCCCTCAATTCAAATTGTATGCTAAGAGCTTTAAGTACATGATTATTACAAGTAGTACTATGTGATATGAATCATGAATTTATACAAATAAATATGACTGTCTGGGCTTGTGGACACTGGGCCGACACCACACGAGCAGTAAAGGGGCATGTTTTCTTTTTTGTTGTTGTTATATTATGTCTGAAGAAGAGGGTGCTTGGGTTAACACACTATTTTCCCCTGAAACTCCTAAAGACTCAAACACTTCACCCACCCCTCCATCGCCATAGTGGTAGATAATTAATGCATTTTCATTTTTCGGTGAACTATCCCTTAAAGTAAGGAGTTGCTGCTGTTTTCCCACCACTAACATTTCCTGAGCTCGCCATGTAAGATCAAACATCAATTCGCTGTTTAGTAGCCATCATAAATTCACCCTAAAAATATAAATGGTTCTCTTTGTAGGTAATTTATAGGGTTATATTTACATTGCAAGAAAACAATACAAAAACTGATTAAGGAAATTGTATGTGGTTTTAATTTGATAGCAGATGTCGCACTTACTGTATTTACCACTGCAGAGCCAACCTGTTACTGCAATGGTCAGGTGAAGATGCTTCCCAGAGCTTAGTGGCAGGAATTCAAATTCCTCTATTGCTCCAACACACTTTTGCATCTTATAGCCTGAAGAAACAAAAATAAAAATGAATGAGCTGTTAAAATGTGTACTTTTCAAGCTCAGTTAAAATTCTACAGTTGATGATATTTTTCCAAAAACAGTCACATGTGGTACGATGCTCATACCAGTCAGTCCAGCCCCTGCTGCTCCAAACAGAGAGGCCATTATTGCAATCCCAGTGGCTGAGCCCAGAGCAGCAGCCCCCCCGGCCCCCAGCACAGCACCGGCCCCTGCTGCCACCAGAGGGGCGGCCAGCCCACCTGTCACACCTGGAAAAGATGCAAAGATCTCAGTCAGGACCAATATTTGTCAGGTGAAGGATTTTACAGGTAAGTTAAGTCTACAGAAGGAAAAATGCCCCTTTTTTATGATGAAATGTGTATTAACAGTTGATTAGCTGGTCAACTGGGAGCTTTCATATAAGATAATAGATGTTTTCAATGTCTATTTGTAGTTGAATCAGCAATAATCACCAATCACAGCTCCTCCGCCCACAGTGGCCAGTCCAATGAGGAGGTAACGTCGTAGCTTTCGTCCTCGTTCTCTCCTGAGCCGCCGACAGGACTCCACTCTGATGAAGACAGATTCAGACCGATTGTCGTTATTAGCTGTAATATTAATTGTCTCTGAAAATTTAAAATATCAAGTGACCTCTACTGCATCTACATATTCAACAATAAGCTGTTTGTTTGTGCAGCGCCATGCAGAGCGTTGTGGTGTCTGACACACACAAGATTCACCAAAAATAAAAAAAGCATGTATCATTGAGCATTTGAATTAACTGAAGTTAAAGGTTTATAATACCTTTAATTAAATACGCCACAGATCAAGTGCGGTCTTGATGTTAGCACTGTAAAATGCCCCATGTAAACGTAGCTACTGACTTTCACTGTCTGTTAGCAACCCCTCTGTCCCCCCCCCCCCCCCCCCCCCCAACCACAACTTACTCGCTCTCTTCTCCTGCTTCCTTCAGCCTCTCTCCCAGTGTTCCCTCAAAGTCCTCCAGCTGCCGTGGAGAGACGTCCAGCAGACAACTGACATGACGGATGAGAACCCTTGATCTGGCATCGTACTGGCCTGAGGTTATGACATACCATAAAAGTTAAAAGTTAAAAAGAATCAGGCTTATGTGTGTATATGTATATATATATATATATGACTCTACACCTATTTTCAATGTCTTACATTAAAGAATTCTTACCATCTTTGACAGAAAAAGACACCAAGTCCTGGAAAAAAAAGAAGAAGCTCAACACATGTTTGTAGAAACCAGTGTTTCTCATTAATTATCTGAACTGTGGCAGTCCACCATACTCTCATTAGTCCTGCCACAGTTTCATAATGAACCAAGAATTGTTTTCACTTCTCATAATAACGTTCCTTGTATATCTATGTGCGGCACCATTAAAAGCTCTTTTTGCCACGTGCTTGTGTTATAGATCAAAAAGTTGTTACAGAGACTTTTGAATTTCTGCAATTATTATTCATTTATACATTTCTATTGGATATGTTACAGACACCCAATTGCTCACATTTTTCTGGTCCTCATTTTCTTTGGCACATCTATATTTGCTGTTTCAACCCAACCCAAATTCCCAGTGCAATGACAACACATCCTGTTCCGAGTGTCAAACACCTGTATGATAGGGGTGGCCCCTGTGGCCAGCAGAGGTTCAGCTTGTAGGGTGGAGATGAAGGTGTCGGACCCCTCAAAGCCCAGGCCTGACAGGAAAGCCCCCATGACTGGCATCACCGACTCGTCCAGGTCCAGCCAGCGGACCAGTCCCTGCAGGAACTGTTCCCTGAACACACTGAGAGACGCACAACTCCTCAGCTCCTCAGGTCAACATACAATGCCGTTAAAGCCTGTTGTTCAGTTTAGCTGAGAAGTTGTAAGTGGACAAAGAACAAGCATTTTTTTATTTGTACAGACAGGGGCCTTCAGAAAACCCTTTTATTATTAGTGAGTTAATGTACTTGAAATTGAAATGGTATATATTAAAAATGTTTAGGCATAATGATCAGGGTTGCCTTTATATTTCTCCCCTCTCTCTGTTCACTGCATGGATCAGTCTGCCTGCTTTCCAGTAAGACCCATGTGTTTTCAGGTGTCTGGTATTCACACTGGTTGCGTGGATCATAGAGCTCTGGGGGGTTTTCATTCTCCACATTCTCCACAACAAGTTTTGTGTCATCAATCCTTGACGAGTGGTCAGAATTAGGAAGAGTTCTTTAACCTGCTGCACATCGGGCATTGTGTGTGTGTGTGTGAGAGAGAGAGGGACAGGGAGAGGGAGAGAGAGAGAGAGAGAGAGAGAGAGAGAGAGAGAGAGAGAGAGAGAGAGAGAGAGGAGGGAGACTACTGCCCATCACCTGACCAGCCTATGACTACAGCCTTTGTGAGGTTTCTGGTGTGACTCATGTATTTCCTTGTATACAAACTAGTCCTATACTCCAATAAATACCAGTACTTTACAGTATGAAACCTTGCATCTCATGCAAATACTTCAGGGTTAGGGGTCCAGTATTATATTCTTTTACAGGGCCCAAAAATGGAAAGGACTCACTCATAGCAGTGTAATGAGGACAGCACTGTGGCTCTGTGTCTCTGGTACCTGTTTCCATGTCCTTTACACATCTGTCCCAGGGTCACGCCACACAGAGCTGCATACGCAAAGCGGCCCTGTTCACTGAGCTGTCTGCCAATCAGCTCCTCTGGGCTCTGGTCCCATGGAGGAGCTGCTGCTGCTGCTGCTGCTGTCCCCGGCCCTCCTGGGTCTGAAGTGATAACAGGACAAGGTTTAATGATTAACATGGAGGCCGCAGATTGACTCAGACACATCACAGCAGAGACAACATGGCACGGACCCTGGTAGATAACTTGTCATCCGCAGAATTGTAAGATAGAGTGTGAACCAGGGCCGGGTCTAGACAGGCATGTATGAGGGGGCAGCCACAAATCTTGAGGGGGCATTGTGCTTTATTATATTATTATTATTATAAATAGGGATTTAGTTTGAGGGGGCACAACATTTATTTGAGGGGGCCAGGCCCCCTCTTGCCCCTGCCTAGACCCGGCCCTGGTGTGAACACAAGTACACCAACCTTTCCAAGAAACAAATGCTGTTGCTTATAATTATTAAAAGTAGTGACATCTGTAGAGGCATGAGTATTACCAGTAGCTATATCTGCATTCTTTATCAAAATGGCACAGCCTAGACATTGAGAGACAACCCATTGCGTGAGTACTTTTACTTTTAATACTTAAAGTAAATTTGTACTTGTACTTTAACTGAAGTACTAAACCTCAGTACTTCCTCCACCACTGCACGGGACACACACGCACCTGTTTAAGACACTTGGATCTCAAGCTGATACTTCACGTATATTGTTATTTAAACACTTGTACAACGTCTAATACCATTGGCGACCATGCCGTATTCACCAGAAGATCCCAGTGATTCGTGAGAATAGAGTCAAGCTCCACGATATTTGTCTTAATGTGGCCTGTAACAAATGTAGAGTTAAATTGTGCGGTTTTCTGATGCAGTTTGGTTTGAGGTTTGGTTTGAGCAGCTTCACGGAACTAGGAAACATGGAGTCTAACTTTGAGTTTCTCCGATGAACTGATATGATCTCAACTCACACGGAATCTGGTGTTTATAACTTTTCATTCACAGCTTTGACTTTTTCAAAGGAACCTCAGCCGGGCGAGTGGTGTCTCCTTAGCTCGTGGCTAGCAGCTAACGGTCCACATGGTTCATATGAGCAGGACAATAAACCCAGGTGTCTCCTACCTGGATCCGGACCTTCACACGGTCTGTGGGCAGAACCGCTGCTGGGTTTCTCCTCCATTGCTGCTGATATCACGACTCTGAGCTGTTGTTGTGTTCACAGCTCGGTCCGCTGACAGCGTCACAACAACAGAACTCCTGCAGCCGATCGAGGAAATCACCTCATTTCAGGATCCACCGGAGAATAGTAAAGCTTCTAAAATGCAGAGTTCTATGCGACTAAAAACATCGAAGTTGTTTGCGTGGTTTCTCGTTTTAGGAAGCTGACATTTGTGACTGTCCACGAAGGCACCATTAGTTTGAAACTTGTTGAGTGACGTAACGTCCACGTACGCTAAAGACGGGACAGGGGTCTATTCACAAATATGGAGTACATTTGTTTTGGCCAATGCCCAACTAGGAATGTGTGCATCTTTACAGTTTAATATATTGAATAAGATTCCGTCTTGTTTATTTGTTTGTTGTTTGTTCAGTTTCATTTCCGACTCATATAGATCCAGCTTTGCAACCACTTTATGATATAAATATTACAAATACATGTGGATTAAAGTTGTTCAAAGGTAATGAATTTTCTAATAAAGTTCTAGATTATTTTCATAATTCTATCAAATTGACAGGTCATCATTATATATCAGGTTTCCCATTGGTATTTCACACTGGTGAGGCTCTGTCAGTTTCAAAATCATGGTTTGTTAAATATATGCTGAAAAATAGTAGTAGTCTAATAATCTAATCCATGATCCGGTTTATTTCATGATGTTTGCTTTCTAGTTCACAGAAGTCGGCCCTGAGGGTGACTGAAGTGGAGCTCATCAGGTGTTGAGGGAAGTGTGATAGCTGCTCAGGGAACACAGTCAGAAATGTTCATCCATGTACTTATAATGGTCTCAGTGCTGTTTCTATTATAATTGTTAAATATACGTACAATTCATGGATCTAAAAATCAGGATCCAGGTAATTTAAATGTGCTTTCTACTAGTGTGATGCTGTCTTTTTATTTTTTATTTTTCATTTTTATAAAATCCCTTTATAAAGAGAGGAGGAACAGGAACACTATTGGTGGCACAAGATCCCAAAATCCAAGCTAGTACAACTACTGGCCAGCAGGTGTGAGTGTAACATTTACTTTCACATTTCCCTTCTATTCCTTGTTCACTTCAGACGGCTGAATTATTACTGTTTATATAACGTTTTGACATGCATCTTAATGCTCTGACAAACTGAATCCAGCACTTAGCATTTTTTATAATATTTGCCTTCTCATCCTGCAGATGCCTACTTTCGTTTGTTGTTGTTCATAGGCCCATTAATGACTCTGTCTGTCTGTTCTCTCAAATGCTCTGTGACAGTCAGGCATCATTAGGTCATGTGTGAGGATGGTTCACTGCCAACAAGGAAACAGCTCTTCTCACGGACACAGCGGAGGAGGCACACTGGCATCATTTGATCAAGTGTTGCCGGTGGCTACGAAGGCGTCAGAAAACCCCAGTGTTCAGTCGCATGCGGTTAATCAATGGGTTTTAGTAGAGTCATAAGTCACAAGCGTAAAAAAGAAGACACTAGTAAAACCCAATGCATTTGGAATGAATGGTATTTACGGAATTATGTGGTGATCTTGTTTATGTGCAGAGATATGAGCTACTTCAGTGCCATAACCTACCGTATAGTATTTACCAGTTGTAGAAACTAAAAACATTTAATAGAGTAATGTGCACACTAGTATTGGTGTTTGTGCAACTTTCTATTTCTACTCCACCACATCAAATAAGGAAATACTGTCCATTTTACATTTTTGCCGACAGCTTTAGTTACTTTTCCGAAAACAGTATTAACCACATATATGTGTTGAAGTTGAATGTTTATGCTGAACTTCAGGAAGACTTGTTCCTTTATGTGTTGAGTTTTCTGAGCTCATGAAAAGTTGACATTTTAGAGGCAAAGTACTTCGTTCACACAGTCACATTATCATCTTAAAACGATTAAATGAAAATGACAAATTTAGTTGTAAATTCCTATTATTTCCACAGACAAAAAGGCTAAAGACCTTTCATTGGGACTTCAATGAGTTCTTTAAGTTTAACCCGCGGATAGACTGTGTCCATGGAATGGGAAAATCACAACTCTGTCATAGACTAAACTGTACATAGAGCTTTGCTGTGTGACTATACCCATATACATACAGTCAACAAGTGGGGGAGTAAATATACATTTTGTACCCATTTAGGTTTCAGATCATTACAAATCTGATGTGTTCCCCACCCCCTTGTACCATAAATCAACCTATCAGTTTAAACTTCTAATTAAAGGAAATCCTATTTTTGAGAAAAAAACTACGATTCCCTTCCAGCTCCTGAAAAATCGGCACCATATTTATAGTTTGTTTGCTTTGCAAAGTTCCCACTCCAACTTTTTATATAAAACTGATGTCTGTCTTTCTCTTGTGTTTACTGTGCGGCTGCTCCTCACCCACTCCCTTCCCATCTGCTTCATCAGCATCTCATTTACTGCGTGTCCTTGGCACTGCTCTCATCCCGGGCTTTTTTGTTTGCCAGTCTGAATGTTGTGCAGAGACAAAAGAGCAAGGCGAGCACTGGAAACATATGCAAAGGTTCTTTTAAATCCCCACCACAGGTCTTCCCGGGGAGGGACTGTTAGCACAGTGTGAGTCAAGATGATATCCTGGCGTTGTCACGGAGGAATCCCCAAACCTACGTGGGCTGTATTTTTCTGTCTTCCTTCAAGACATCCTGTTTACGCTGCCGAATGAGCAGTCTCCAATGTATCATAAACTTAATATGTAACAAAGACACAGTTTAATTACAAATGATAAACAATAGCATGTCTTTATTTGGAGTCTCTCTTTCACATGACTTACATAAAGATGTTTGAAATTGTGATTTTATAAAGTATAATATTTACAACTACCCTATGATGATGAGATAAGAGGTACTATGGGGGCAGAATTGCTGTGTATGAGTTCTCCTTTTACAGACTTGACCTTTCTGCCTGCCTGAACTTGTTATCATGGAAAAAATAAAAGCCCACGGTTTGACTTTGAAACTCTTGAGTGCTGAAAAGCAGTGATAGAAAAGATAATACCAAGTGAACTCCTGTTGTACCTCACATAAAAATTCGGTGTATTTGTACACCTGCGCTTGACATCCTCTCAGTGCTTGCATTTCTCCAGGTACGAGTGGCTGTAGTTTTTAAAGCTGTGGTGACTATAAGTAGCTTCAGTTTCAAGGATCCTGTGTTGTAATGCTTTCTTAGTACTTAACAAATAAATATTTTTTAGGGGTTTTATATGATTAGGTTAATGTTCTGGATTTGTATCGAGTGATTGGTCAAAACCAGTATTTTGAAGATACTTTGGGGTCACCACTTTTATATTCCACATTAAATCAAGTAAATAATCATCACATGCATTTAATATAGTGGTTGATAGCAGCCCTTCTAACTTAGATCTTCGTCTCCCATTGTTTGACTCCCTCTTCTCTCTGACTCCAGAGCTGCTGGATCCAGATCTGACACTACTCAATGATGATGATGATGATTATTATTATTACCACTACCTCTACTACTATTAACTGGAGCTGCTGTATTATAACATCATTACATTTATAAATATCACTCTTAAACATGACAGTTACTTAACTGTTCCTGACCTTTTGCTCCTCTCTCTCTTCTGTTCCGTCTTTTCCACCAACCTCTCCTCTCTTCCACATATTACTCCGCTCATCCCAACCGGTCAAGGCAAATTACCACCCTCATTCAGTTTGCTTCTGCCAGTGGTTCCTTCCAGTCAAAGGTTTTTTGAACAGAAAAAGAGGAAGCTTTTGGGAATGTCATTAATTTAGCAGGTATTTATACACAAACTAAGGCACAGCTAGATTGTCTTAAAAGGGTCTGGAGATCAGTAAGTGTGTGAGAGTTATGCTCTGGGGAACATGAATGTCTTTACAGACTTGCGTGTCCATCCATCCAGTGACTGACATGCATCAGTTCGGACTCCACAGCTTCTGTACGCTATGGCAGTAAAAGCTGTAAATATTTGACAGTTTTAGGTTTACATTACTCCCTCAGAGAAAATACTGTTTTTAACCACAGAAGCAAATTTTCCATAAAAAGAAGAAAAAACTCTTAAACCTAACCAGCGGCCTCCACGTCTCACCCGTCACCCATCGATCTCCCTCCGGCTGAAATTGCTCTTCCCTCTTGTACTCGAGCTATGTCATACTCCCTGCCACGGTGTGTGTGTGTGTGTGTGTGTGTGTGTGTGTGTGTGTGTGTGTGTGTGTGTGTGTGTGTGTGTGTGTGCATGTGTGTATACTCAGTCTTTCAATGGATTACTCATTGGAAAACAGACAGGCAGACAGGCAGAGCTCAAGAAGCCAGACAAGTTCAAACACAACCCCCCCCATCTCCCCCATACCATATCACTAACAGACAATGTCAGACTTCTCCTTTCTGTCACCTGGACACTCGACAGGGGGGGTAGGGGGCTGCGTGAGTGAAGCCAAGACAGAGTGGACTGTGTGACCTGTGGGGGGGGGGGGGGGGCACCTGCGGAGGGTGTGTTACTTGCACAGGAAGTGGGAGACAGATAACAAAGAGAGGCTGAAACTTTGAGCGCGTGCAAAAAAAAGGAGTGAAAGGCACCTGTTTGAATCGGGGGGGGGGGGGGCAGCGGACGTGGCTGTCAGCTGATCGTGTTAACAGGCAGGATGGGAGGGTTTGTCATCCTTCTGTCATTAAGAGGACGGTGGGTTGTTCCTCACACCTGGGGAGAGGCGTTCAAGTAAAAGTTTGCACCGCAGAGTCCCAAGCTCCCTGGAGTTTACAGGCCAGGAGTCTGATGTGAGAAGCTGGGGGGGGGACTGTGGCTCCGGAGCAGTATGTGAGCCTTTGTATACATGCTCTTTTTATTTGTGCACTCCTTCAAGCAAGCAGATACAAGAGAGGGGGTATTTTTGCCTCAGCGATAGCTTTGATAGGCTGCCAAATCCTCCCCAGCTCAACCTGCCCTGACAGATTCCACTACAGATGCACTTGTAATTACAACACATCCCTGCTTTCTGAAACCTTCAGACATACCACAAAAGTGACTTCAATGACCTTTTGTGTGCAACGCATGGCCCCCTTGTTTGCCGTATACACACCGAACTGTGTACGTGTGTAACTCTGTCAGTGTACATGTGAGGGCTTGCGCTTGTGCGTGTATTTGTATAGTATACACACAAGTGTTACTAAGGGTGGAAGGCAGCTGGGACTGCTGAGGGAGGGAGCGGAGTGGGAGAGGAGTGAGGAGAGGGCGAGGAGGAGGAATCACAAAGGAGGGAGAGAATGGAGAATCCAGCTGCTGTCGGCTGAGGCCAAAACACTGTGGAGAACCAGCTGAGAGGATGATTGGGAAAACGAGACAGGAAGCTGATAGACCTGCGAGATTATGAAGAGTCGGGGAAGAGGGCTGACTGAGGAAGAAATTAAAAGAAAATAAAGAATAAGATCAGATTACACGAGTCACGAAACAGAAGAGGAAATATCACACTATACTTGTGATGTGAATACACAGTCTTCGGTACTGGTTAATGTTTGGAATGAGCTTAACGTTTGGGTTTGGAATAAATTGGTCATGGTTAGGGTCAGGGATAAGGTTATGGTTAGACTGTGCACATTGAATGTAAGTCAATACAGTGTCCAAACAATGATCGCTGCGCAAACCTGTGTGTGTGTGTGTGTGTGTGTGTGTGAGAAATGTTACATCCAGCCAACTGTGGCCTTTACCACCTTCCTTCCCACAGGCTACACGAGCACTGCCAGGCGCTGGAGAGCGTGATGAGTCCTTTGACATCGATGAGTCACCGCCACTGACCTTTCTCATGTGGTTTCTGAATGAGTGGGACTTCAGTATTTCTCGGGTTTATAAATTGGCATTAGTGGTTCTTTGAGCTGATTGTACATTTGGATGGAAGACCTTCATTTCATGCAGCACAAGAGAGCACTTGGGGTCACGCCAAGACGTTGAATGGAATTTCTTTTTTTATTTTGCTGAACTGTACTCCACAAAGCGGTATATTATTAGTTCTCAGTTGCTCTATTTAGACATTTTTTTGCAAATTTGGAGCCTTTCCAAAGGACCTCTTGCTCATTTGGGTTAAAGTTTCTCACATGCCGCTGGACTTAAAAATCTTTCAGGGAGCTTCCGCAGAAATCCACTGACAATTAACGTCATGTGGCTGACAATCAAATCCTTGTGCCTGCGCTATGAGCCAGTCGTCTTTTGAAGGTGTATCCAACTTGCCCAGATCAGTGGTTGTTCGTACAGAGCCAAATCAAAATGAGTACAATTAACCTCAATCCATACATGCAGCCCTCCTGACAATCTCCCGCACAATACGGTCGTTGTCTGAGCAGGCCTCTGCAGAGGAGCCAACTATCCAGAAAACCTCCGTCGACGTAACTTGGCAGAGCCAGAGGCGGCCTGTGACATTTTACTGTGGAAACTTGCAGAGGGTGTTGGCCGCACCAGTGTGGAGGCTCAGCGACTGTTGATTATTGCGAAACAGATGTTCTAACAGGCGGGATGGTTCTACCCAGATATACCTCGAGACAGTGCACAGACACGGCTGCTTCTGTCCAAACTTAAATATACACTCTGATTTATTCTGTGAAAATGTGATCCTGGCCTGACCTGGACGGTTGCTTGTGTTTAATGTAACTTGTCATATTTGTTTAGGAGAGGCTGAGATTGAGCGTTCCCCCCCCTGTACGTAGTGTAAGGCCTTGGTATTCCTGCATCACAGAGAGACATCAACAGGCAGCATCTTTTTATCTCTTAAAACCAGAGGTGTCAAGTAACGAAGTAAAAATACTTTGTTACCTTACTTAAGTAGAAATGTTGGGTATCTATACTTTACTGGAGTATTTATTTTTCAGACGACTTTTTACTTCTACTTCTTACATTTTCACGCAAATATCTGTACTTTCTACTCCTTACATTTAAAAAATAGCCTCTTTACTCCTATTTAATTTTGGCTTGTTTTCATTCCGGTTTGTCATCGTTCAAAAACACACACAAAAAAAGGCAACACGACCTTGTTACGACTTTTACTTCCTCTAGATAGTCATGTTTGATTATTTTCAATGGGCATATTTGCAGTTCAAACGGGTAGCCTAGTGCATCCCACATTTTTCAACATAACATTTTAATATAACATTATAGTCATAATGGCCTTTAGAAAAATGTGTTTTTTGGAGGAGGGGGGGTAGTGCACTATAGGCCCCTGAGACGCGGCTTAAGAGTTTGTCCTTAATGGAAATTTTTTTTCCCTTACATTACTTTTACTTTTATACTTTAAGTAGTTTTGAAACCAGTACTTTTACACTTTTACTTAAGTAAAAAGCTTGAGTTGATACTTCAACTTCTACAAATAATTTTTAAACCCTAGTATCTATACTTCTACTTGAGTAATGAATGTGAATACTTTTGACACCTCTGCTTAAAACAAAGTGTTCCAAACCATAAAGGTGAAGGAAATCCCTTATAGACACTTTTTAAAAGACAAGACCCACCTTGGACATACACAGGAAGCTCATCTGTGGAGGAAGGAAAGTACCACTGACGCAGGTCTGGCGGGGTCAGTGTTGATCAGGAAGGCATTGGGCACTTGGCTCATTTCTGGTCTTCTCCACATCCCAGAGATGGGAAATCCCTCTGACTTCCCTCTCTGTATTTTTAGTTTGTCTTTAATTTATGTGACGTGTGTGGGAGGACATGAGTGTTCTCGGCTCTGCATTTGAGTTGCTTCATTCCGCCGATGACCGGTTCAAACGTAAATTATATTAAAGATTTTGTATGTGTTTGGCTTTTATCCAGCCTCCCTTGGATTTATCTAACTGTCACGTCACTTTCATATCTGCATCACCTCTGTTCCTCTAATCAATCTCTCCCATCACTGTTGCATCTCTCATCCCGCCCATTTATCAATCCATCCATTATCTAAACTGCTTATCCTTTGAGGGTAAGCGGAGGGAGCTGGAGCCATCCCACCTGACATTGGGTGAAGGCGGGGTTTTGCAGATCCAGGACAGGTTGCCTGTGTATCACAGGACCAACATACAGAGACAAACAACCACTCACACTCACACATATGGTCGATTTAGAGTTTAAAATCAACCTAACCCCAATCTGTGTCTGGCGAGTGGGAGGAAAATGTCCCAGCCAATCCTAATGCTGGGATTGTCTCAAGCTCGCCCTGTGACCCTCAAAGGGAGAAAACCCAGAATGTGCTAACTCCAAGAAGATAAACCCCAGGTAAACAGGTAACCCTCTTGCTTAGTGCCACGGTGCTAACCACTGCATCCCTGTGCAACCCTGCCTTTCGTCTGTCATCTTTTATTTCCCTCCGTGCTGCAGTTTCTTTTGCTGCGTGTGAGCAAGATGAGGTGGCAGCAGTTTTGCTTTTCTTCCTCAAATCATCACAAAAACCGTGGTTTGCTTTAAACCAAACCTCACATGCCATAGTCTGGCAGAAAGGAGGAGAACACTGGCAAATATAGTTCAGTGGAATTCACTCAACCACTAACGGTGGCATTTCAACACGTTGCCAAAAACCCTTCAGCCAAACTTTTAATGGGTAATTACAACTAGGCTGCCAGGCCAAAGTTACAAGAGGCAGTTTAAGAGGCAGTAACTCAGGCTGTTTTCACTGGGCTTCAGGATTCAGGCCTCTCCTGAATGATGTGCTGATATTTTGTTTCTGTTTTTATCACACCCTTAAGGCTGTGATCCACACAATGTCATCTCTTCCGTTGCCTCAGTGACATCTCGCTGTTTTCCCTTCTCCTCCCATTCCTCCCACTCCCTGTTCTGCGGCCTTGCCCAGTGCTCAAAGGTCGACTTGTCTGTGCTGGTTGCATGTTTTTCTCACTAAAATGGGACCTTTAGCTGACATCCCACTCGGACTCTGATGGTAAACGTGAGCAGGAGCAGAAACAAATCACAGCGCAGGTTGCATCATCTGACATACTGATTGAGACAGTGGGGACAGGGTGCTGACATGAGGCGGTGGGGGGTGGGAACAGCTGGTAATCTCTGTGGATTACAGCACAGCGGAGTTTCAGACACTGACTCGAGCCGCGGGTTGTGGGCTCGACAAAAGTCAGTCGGTGGCATGTAATCTGTAAATGAACAATTCCTGCCACGCTGGACCTGGTGAAATACAGAAATAAATGTGTTAATGTGAGTGTGCAAGCTCATTCAAACAATGCAGCATGCTCTGTACACATGCAAGTTCGGCTATTTACTGCTCTGTCACACACGCTAGCCAGTGCCAAATTGTTCCAGGTGGGGGTATATTGTGTGTATCTCATTGATTTGCAGCTCACTGACTGAAAAAAAAGCATAGCAACAGAACTCCCATCTGTAGTAAAACAAACAGCAGCGTTCCCACTGAGCATGGGTTTTGGAGGGGCGGCAAAACCTGCGTGTGAGGAATTGTTCAGCCCTGGAGGAGAGCCAGGCAAGAACCACAGAGAAATAAATGTTTGTATTGTAATCTTGCATGGCTGTTGTGCAGTAGCAGTCAATGGATTGTGATTTAGCACATGGTCTCAGACATTTTGAGTTCAACTTTAATAGCAACAGAGCAACTTTCACGTACTGAAGGTAACAAATTCATGGCTGACAAGGGTCATTTCTCAATAAAGGGTGACTCAGCAGCTACAAGTATAAAGTGTTTTTTGATATGAGTGTTTACATTGAAACAATGTGTCAGTCACTGGACTTTAGTGGTCGTGTTTAGTTACTAGGTGTGTATTAATGAAGGGTGTGCTTATTGTCAATGTGTCAGCTATAACAATAGCAGTATTTAGACATGATGCATCGCAGAGGAATCCAGACCTTTGTTTGGTCCCACGTCAATTCCGACATCCTCTTCGATCCACTTATTCCCTCCTACCCACTCTGCTCCTTCTCTGTTTCTCTGTTTCTCTGTTTCTCTGTTTCTCTGTATCTCTCTCTCTCTCTCTCTCTCTCTCTCTCTCTCTCTCTCTCTCTCTCTCTCTCTCTCTCTCTCTCTCTCTCTCTCTCATACACATGCAGATGTGTATCCATGACTTCACAGGGTTAGGGGGACATTACATTGACTTACATAGATTTCCTGTAGACTTTAACTTAAACCAGAATTACTACTTGCCTAACCCTTCAATAACCCCTACAATAACCTAAACCTAAATCTAAACCTTAACCTAAACCTAAACCTAAAGCTAAAGCTAAACCTAAACCTAAATCTAGTTCTGAATCAATTTACTTTTTGTCTTGATAATGTAACTGTGTAAACAGATTTAAGTACCAACAACTTTACTAATATCTGGCCCACACACACACACACACACACACGCACACACACACACACACACACACACACACACACACAAACACTGAAATGTCCCCTCTCTTCCTCCTCTACATGTATTTTCCTATTATTTATATTTTTGCTGAGTAGTAGACAAAGCCACTGACCTTTTATTTCCATCCTTCGACTGTGTTGCTGTATAATTTCCGAGATGCACTGCCAGTGGTTTAAATGCTGCGAGTAGTTGTGGTCTCTCTTGGTGAAAGGGAGGTTTCCTCTTCTCTTGGATCGCTGAAATTGTTGGTTGTCTTTACCATGACAAATATACAGAGAATAAATCAAGGTTGAAGCTAAAAGGTAAAGTCTCTGTCGATCAACTCAAAGTGCACATAATATATCAAGAGGGCACAGGGGGGGGGTTTGTGAACATACAATTAAGCATGAATATGTCATATTGGAATTTATGCTTGTTTCCTCTGTAAACCTCAGTTACTAAAGATCCCCTAAAAGACAGCTAAAGAAAATTTGTTTGTAAAGTAAGTATTTTTTTCTGTGTGCATTTATGTCCCTTGTAATGTGGTAACTTGACTTCAAGGCTTAATTCTAATTATGGCTCAGATTCAAGGGGTTGACGCCTGAATGGTGAACTCAGCCCTATTTACTATTCTGAGTTACTGGGGAAGCTGAAGAGAGCAGGGAGGAGTGAAGACTGTGAGTTGTTTCATGTCAAGCAGAAGAAGCCACTGGGAAGTTAGAGCAACTGTACCTTCAAAATAAAGACATCTATTTATCCGTTTTTTGACGGTTGTTCCATGTTGTAAGATTGTTACACTAAGCCCAATATCAGTGGTTGGCCATAATGCCAAAATATGAAGTTGATGAATGTGGGTTATAGAAGGAAAATCCTACCATGCTCACCTTTACTTAACTAAAACTGAATTCTCTCTTTGTTAATCATTTATAAAAAAAAAGGTGAAGTGGGGTGGGGGTTTGTGGGTGGGCATTTTCAGCGTCTGATAAGGAGGCATGGTAGAAAACATGAAGGAACCACTGCACTGCAAGTGTTCATGATTCTAGTTAAGAGGCACAGAGGCTACATATACAGTTAGCTGTATAAAGCCATGCAGTAAGTCCTTGCATTAGAAATTAAAAAATATTTTTTTATTCACATATTTCCATTTTATGCTACCTTGCATTTCTAATTCAAGACAAGTCAGTGATATTGTGCTTTTTATTCCACAATATTCATCTAAAAGTTGTAGTTAATTTGCAAATTTTAAATATATTAGGCTGAGTTAGCAATCAGCTGATAAAGCAGTTAAAAATCACTCAACCTTAAGTCAGCAACAATATTAAAAACCTACTCACATGGTAATACCTTGATTGTTTTCATTAACTTATATTTATAACAATCACTGATTATTTTCACCACCACCACCAAAGGCTCAAAGAAAATAAACTTGTGCACAAATTGTGCGTATTTTGTTTTTTGGTGACAGGATGCATCTGGTGCATTTAGAAACATGCGATTGATATTCACTGGGTATCTTAGTGGGCATTGTTTTATACTTCCTGTATCCTTCCCTTTAAGTAGAGTATGCATCCTTCATTTAGGTGAGGAAGACTATTGGTAATCAGAGTAGGTAAAGGCTTTTGTCAGTCACTGACGACCCTTGTCCTCATAGACAATCTAACAATCCGTGCACCGAGCTCCATGGGATCGTCTATATTTATCTTCTCTGCTCCTCTGGATCCTTTACAGTAAGAACGCTGAGGTCATGTCAAAATGAATTGATTGTTCAGTGGGCGAAGCTTTTATACTGCTTGATCTTTTATCCCCAACTAAACCTGCTCCGGAGCAGTTTAGCCTTTCATGGTAATTCATCCCGATACAACATGAATGACTTTCGCAAACCCTGAAGTAAATCTGAAGATACCCCGATAAACTCAAATACTGCTTTGTAGTACAGGCCCCATGTTGACTCTCTGTTCTATGTACTGCAAGTTGCAGCATCATGAAAACATAGGTGTGCAGCTATTGCAAGTTCTCGCTCAGCTTGGGTCAGAGCTTGTGTGCAGAGGACATTTAGGCTTAAAAAACATGATTTAAATGACGCTGTTTCGAGTTGAATTTGAATGTCGGGACTTACGGACACTTGGATGTCACCACAGGAGCAGTAAAGAGGCATTTTTATGTTTTTTTCTTGTTGTTTTTCCACATTTGAAGAAGTGGTCACCATTTACTTCAAATATATTGAATATGGCTGCAACGCTCTTTGTCCCTAAGACTCCAAAAGGGTTTTGTGGACTCAAACACTTCACCCGCCCCTCCATTGGCACAGTGGTGGGTAGAGTGAATTGTCATTTTTGGGTGAACTATCCCTTTAAAGGTGTGGATAGAGGTGTTTTCATTCAGGACACGTGAGGGCGTGCCATCCCATACAGCTAAACTAATAATGGGCTCCTTTTATTTTGAAGGTTTTGTGAGCACTGACTCTCTCGTCCTGAGCGCGATCAGAGCGCGTCAGTGCGGACGGGGGAGCGCGCTCCAGACTGAAGTTCAGGGTTTAGTTGAACTTGCAGCGTGTGACTGATCATGACCAACGCAGCAGGAGGAGGAGGAGGAGGAGAAGAGCAGTAGAAGAAGAAGAGGAGTTGGTCTGGATGTGACTCGTTATGCTGCAGATCCAGTGAGTGGCTGTGGAGGAATACATGGTCGAGTCCAAAAAAAACCCTCAACATCTGTGTGACACTTTGCTTGCGGAGGATCTATAACTCAGTGTGGTCGCGATGGAGACATGCACGCTCCTGACATGGATGTGCGTGTGTGTGCTGGTGCGTCCGCTGAAGAGCCAGAAGCCTGACGGAGGTAAGACCCCCCTGGTGGAGGCGCGCACCCAGGAACACACACCTGGCACTGCGCTATGGAGAGTGAAGTATTTGGGAAAAGTACAAAATAAAATTAAAAAATGTATCTTATTTCAAAATGAAGGTAAAGCTGTTGTTCCCCCTCAGGTTTGCCTCAGTGAAGTGAAATGAGAGGTGTTCCAATATGATATGCGGTGACTTGCTCTTTAAAGGAGCTGATGCTGACATGCCTGCTGGGCTCTGGGTGGATCAGGGTGGGGTTGACATTACACCAGTGTTCTCAGTGAAATGGCACCACTCCAGGTCCTGGATTGTCAGTTGATGAAATCCCACAGCCTGGAGCCAGTGTTCCTCAAAGCGAGGGGGGGGGGTGGGGGGGGGGGGGGTGGGGGGGGGACCACACAGGTATCATTGTGGAGGGTTTCAGTTGCACACATAAAGCCAAAAAAACAACAAAACAAAAGAAGTGGAGCTGATTCCTCAGATATTGTGAGCTGATGAAATCTCTTGGCATCGCAGCAGTGGCCGTCTCCAGATCGAGTGGGGGAAAAGTTATGAATTCAGTTTATTCAATTATTTTAAGAAGCTACTGTTAAAAGAGAAATGAGAGAAGGAGTACCAGCTGTGCTCTGCTAATATTATTAAGTTTCCCCCTTTTTGGCATAACTTCATTTGCTTCACTACCTACCATGTTTTGTGTACTTTTTTATTAATCCTCTTTATATATTTTTTTGTAACGACAGTTTTGGCAGGGGCTATGAATAAAGAGATTGTTATTATTATTATTATTTTTATTATTATTATTATTATTATTATTACAATACATGATTAAATAACAATACAATTTTTAAAAGTCAAATTGTTCTGACTGAAACTGAGACACCCCTCTGTGATAGTTTATTAACTTTCTTCTTATACACTATTTTAACTTATAATACACTTTATACTTTTATCTTTATTTATAAATTCTAGAGGAAATAATTTATTGTTTTATTCACTGTACTCTCTTGTATATTGTGATAATGTAATCTAGAGCAAGGTGGCACAAGAGTTTTAATCTTATCTTATCTTATCTTGATGTTGATCGACATCTTAAATTGCCTTCAGTACAAATCAGTGAATTGAAATCAGAGTTTTTTTTTTATCTATCACAAAACAACAAAATAAAAGTAGTCAGCTGTTTTGTTGTGCATGACTCTGGTAAAGTTCATGAGCATGAAAGTGTCCGAGAGGCTAAACTTGGTGCTGATGACACCGGCGGGTCTGCTGCTCAGTGGGAGCACATCTCCACGACAGCATTAGCATCTCAGTGCGTGAGATGCTTTGGCTTCGCTATTTCCATTAATAGGGACCAGATTAGACACAACCAACTTAGATTACAGTTATTTGCCTTTTTATTTTAGGTGCATTTGCTGCTGCTGCTGTCATCCTTGGTTATTAATAAAGATCAGCCAACACCCACAGATGAAGAAGAGATTTTTTTGCCAAATGCATGTGGCAATAACTGTTGATAAAAAATCTTCTGGTTTTTTGCTCATCCTGCACACAAAGCCTTTATTGTTCAGGCTTGATTCTGCACGTGTGAGCATCAGACCCATACATTTCCTTTGCCCATGTGTGCAACAGGTTGTAGGACCTGCTCTGCTGCCATAACGTTTCACACAGAGGCCACGTGAGGTTTTTCCACTTCTTTTATTCCACCATCACGTCACTCAAGTGCATAAATAGTGATTTTAAACATCTCCTTTCTAGATGAATGAGTGGCGTGGCTATCTCCAGATGTCAACATGTGTTTATTTTTATAGATTAAGTCGTACCTGCAGAAAGGTGGAGGTGAAATCAGCAGCCCATGCTCTTAAGTCCACACAATGAGAGCTGTGAGGAATTCTTAAAGCTGATAGAGGGAAAAGCAGTTTGTGTGTGTGTGTGTGTGTGTGTGTGTGTGTGTGTGTGTGTGTGTGTGTGTGTGTGTGTGTGTGTGTGTGCGTACATGCCTCGCTGCCTTCTCAGCTTTCAACACCCCTGAGTCTTATCAACACCTCATCTCATGTGTTAAACATTCATATATATAAAATAAAGGCGGTATTATAAAAAGGTGTTGTGGCGAGTCTGTGCCTGTTACTGTCCGGAGGCAATCTTAATCTTTTTTCCTTCCCTTAGTTGATGTTTAATTTGTCCTTAACTTTTCCCTGATGTGTTATTAACACTGGAAGTTTTTCTTTTCCTGGATGACTACACAGTGTCTGTCTGCAAATAGGACTTTTTACATTCTGGCTCTGACCTTGCTGCTGCTGCTGCGTCTTTTCCTTCTTTCTCTGTATATGGCCATCCAACATTCCTCTTTGTCTCTCACTTGGAACTGCCAGTAACACCCCCCCACACACAAACACTCACACAGGCTCCCACCTACCCCAGCCCCACTTCTATCCTTTTAACGTCTTCTTATTTTCCCTCATCCCACCTCCTCTCTCCACTCCCCCTCTACCTTTATTACCCAGCAGCTACTGTTTTTCTCTCCCTCCGCTCCCTTCACCATTCACTCTTAATTTTTCTTCTGTTAGGAAATATTGAAAGTGTTGGCTCAGTGTATGTGTGTGTGTGTGTGTGTGTGTGTGTTAGTGTGACGGCCTATTTTCGCCCTTCTCTGAAGTTGTGGTTCCTCTGTTTGTTTTGATTTCTCCTTATCTTCACTCTAATTACTTATTTCTGCAGCTTTCATGTTTCATGTGTCCCCCTGTGTAGGTTGTGTGACTGTGTGAGAGTGTGCGGTTGCTTAAAAAGGGCAGATATGGAGAAAGAGAGGGAGTTTCCAGAGCTGTGTGCATGGATGTGGAGCACGAGAGGAAACCTGTGGAAAAAGTAGTGGGAGTGGAACAGGAATGATGGTTCTCACATGAGCATCCGAAGGCGACATGAACTCCCTGTAACTTTTGATTTGCTTGTCAACGACTGTACTGATCTGGATTGGGGGGCGGCTGTGGCTCAGGAGGTAGAGCGGGTCGAGCACTAACCAGAAGGTTGCTGAATTGCCCAGTCTCCCCATTACCCTGTGCTGAAGTGTCCTTGGACAAGATACTGAACCCCAAATTGCCACTGACGGTGTGTGAGTGAAGGTGCTGCTGCACACTGATGCACTATTATGTATGTGTGAATAGCTGAATTGCAAAACTGTTCTCTAAATAGCTTTGAGTGATCATCAAGACTTGAAAATACATGTATTTACTACATACCTGGACGACTTGCCATAATTGATGGAACCATGAATTTTGCTCTCTACCAGAAAATCCTGAAGGAGAATGTCCGGCCATCAGTTTGTGACCTACAGCTCAAGCGCACTTGGGTTATGCAGCAGGACAATGATCCAAAACACACCAGCAAGTCCACCTCTGAATGGCTCAAAAAAAGCAAAATGAAGGTTTTGGAGTGGCCTAGTCAAAGTCCGGACTTAAATCCGATTGAGATGCTATGGCATGACCTCAAACAAGCCGTTCATGCTCGAAAACCATCAAATATGGCTGAATTAAAACAATTCTGCAAAGAAGAGTGGGCCAAAATTCCTCCAGATCGATGTGAGAGACTCATTGCTGGTTATCGCAAACGCTTGATTGCAGTTGTTGCTGCCAAGGGTGGCACAACCAGTTATTAGGTTTAGGGGGCAATTACTTTTTCACATAAGGCCAAGTAGGTTTGTATATCTTTTTTCCCTTAATAAATGAAATCATCATTTAAAAACTGCATTTTGTATTTACTCGGGTTATCTTTGCCTAATATGAACATTTGTTTGATGATCTGAATCATTTCAGTGTGACAAATATGCAAAAAAATAAAAAATCAGAGAGGGGACAAATACTTTTTCACAGCACTGTATATACAGACCATTTGTCTTTCCTTCACAGTGCTGAACTGCTGCGAGGGTGACGTCCTCTTCCTGGTGGATTCCTCGGGGAGCGTGTCATCCTACGAGCACTCCAGCATGCTCAGCTTCCTCTCAGAGCTCCTCCTTCCCTTCGCACTGGGAGAGGACCAGGTGAGGGTGGGACTCCTGCAGGTGGGCACCAAACCTCGCCTCGAGTTTGGCTTCGACACCTTCGGCACCCAAAGCGGCCTCCAGGGGGCTTTGAAGAACATCAAACCTCTCAGGGGGGATACAAACACCGTGGAGGCACTGAAGATAGCAAAGGAGCGGGTGCTGAAGCCAGGAGCTGTGGGCGGGGCCCGGGCGGGGCTCCCAAGGGTTCTGGTGTGGTTGACGGATGGGGTGAAACCAGGGGACGTGGTTGGACCATTGACTGAGCTGCGGGAGGAGGGCGTGGCCGTGCTGGTGGTCTCCACTGGACACGGCAACTATCAGGTGTTGAGGAAGGTGGTGAGTCCGCCTGTGGAGGAACACCTCTACTTTGTGGACATCGACGATATGAGCATCATCACGGAGGACCTGCGGGACGCCATCATTGGTAAGTGTGTTCATCATCATCATTGGATTTTTCAGGAATGGGGCATGGATTGTGCCACCAAAAATATTTATAATTTTTCCAATGAAATTGCATTGAGTTTCATTTTCTCCAATCGTAAAACTATTTTTTATTTTTTTAGAATATGAGAATATGATCAATAACTAAATATATTGAACATATTTGCCAATCAGTGATGGTGGTATCGCCAAAAAGAATTATCCAGTGATAATGGTGAATTCTTAAATTTCATCATCACATACAAACATCTCATAGAAGCTGTGTTAAAATAATTTAAGTGAATACCAATAGCAATACTTTTTCGATAATGTTTATTTTAATGGTAAAATGATTTGTAATTCCTCACGTTAACACAAGATTTGAATATTAAATTAAAGTATTTACAAGTATTAATTGGCAAATGTAATATTTTTTACAATGTACAGCAAGTTTTTATGCGATTAGAATTACTCAAACCAAAACATGAATTGTTCTCATATTTATCAATTGATTTAAGCTGTATTAACATCACATCATGTGAATCTAAGTATTGAGAAAGGTCTTGTTCAAACAGAGATTTATTATCTGACATTAATAGGATCTCTCCAAATAAATGATTGCATCACGGTGAACTGTGCGCCAGAAATTTTTTTAGATTGATGGATTTTTTTTTAGGATTAATTAGTAATTACAGGACATTAAAAACCACGACCCCGCCCCGTTCCCCTCAACCCGAAACAGGAGGAAGGTATATAATGAAAAACAAAATGTGTTAGGGTTACAAATAAAAGGAAAAATAAATGTTATAGTTCATTAAAATAACTAGTATCGTAAACACCATTTATTTGGAGAGGTAGTAATGAAGTGCGCCCCAATAGCAGCCAAATGCCAAACACTGCCACTCAGATAGACACATTGAAGACATAGATTGTATTTATTGTTAACAGAACAATCAACATTTCACAAACCTAGAATCTGTTTGGATAGTGGCAGAAAAATATAATCGACAAATATATAAAAAGCTGCATCAAAGCTAAAAAAGTGTTGCCCATTTGTTTCAGTAGCATTGACCGACATCACTTCCTTTCAAACAGCTACGATCACTCCAGTTGCCTTCCACTCACACACAGATGTATTACATGACTCTGTGCTTCTCCCTGATTCCACACATGCTCCTGAAGACAGTGAGACTGATTAGGGGGCCGGGAGTGTCTTGCATGTGTGTGTGTGCATGTGTGTGTCACTGTAATGAGAGAGGCTGATCTATAAATGGATTAATGATTCTGTTTCCCTCGTTGTATCCTCCAACGCCACCGAGTTCCAGACAAGATACACATATACATATTCATATAAATAGAGCAGGGAGGTCACCCATCTCTCTCTGGCCAGATTAGGTAACTGCATAAACCCTCGTGAGGGACACCTCAGCAATTAGACAGTATATACTGCAGCTGTAAGATATGATGCACAGTATAAAAAAAGCTTGTGTACAACCAGGACAAAATGCACCAGTCCTTACTGAGTGCCTCAGGATCCGATCACAGATATCAATGCCTCTGTGGCATTTCTTATTTTGTTGCAGGGCCTCACTGGCTTGGCTATTTCAAGTTGTCTTATTGTATGTCTCCATTTGGAAGTCTGGCTGTCTACTTGGGTGGCTGTCTTTAGCATTTTTAGCACACTGTCTAGTCATCCTCCCTGTCACCATCCTTTTCCTCAGCCCTTCGCAAAAATTGTCAGTAACTTCATTTTTCTTCATCCTGCCTTTGATAGAGATAATCCGGGCCGAGCGAATCCAAGTCCGCGACGTGTCCACCAGCTCTGCCACGCTGCAGTGGCGACCCGTTCTCTCCGGTTTGACGGGCTACTACGAGATACGTTTCGGCCCGGTTCAGACGGGAGGCTCGACAAGTGGTGGAGGAGGAACGGGGACCAGTCCGAGCACCGGTGGGAGTCATTACGAGAGACTGACTCAGTCTGCCGACTCCAGCAGTGCCAGACTGACGGGCCTGAAGCCGGACACCACCTACACCGCCACACTGACCCCGGAGTCCAACCAACAAGCATTTAACACTCTCTCTGTCGACTTCACAACAAACCCAGGTTGGCTCACATCCTCTGTACACATTGTGTGTTCTTTTACTTTGATCATTACACGTTATTTATTCACTAAATCTTAAATCTAGTCTTACAAAGATACATTGGTACCAGATCCCCAAATTTAAGAGTTAAAAGATGCCAACTTGAGCATGTAGAAACTTATATTGACAAAGTATCGTTTTACAAGTATATGTTTAAACTGAAAAGTCAAATAATTTAATATTAATATATTCAAATAGGAAAAACTTAAGTTAAACCAATTACCATTATTACTTATGTTATTTTGACATATTTTAACATTTTACACACTACTGTTGACTGACTTTAATGCTAATAATTAAGTGGAGATAATAATTGTACCTATACTTATTATAGGTATTAGAAAATAAATGTTGATGCTGAACCATGAGATGAAGTGTTCTTCTCCCCCCAACGTTTGTTTCCCTCTCCCACACTCCAGAGGTGCTGAGCCCGTCCACCGTGACCATCTCTGAGTCTGGACCAACCAGCGTTCTGGTGAGTTGGGGGCCTCTCCAGCCAGAGAAGGTGACGAGTTACTACATCGAGTACTCGGCCCTGCCCAGGGGAAAGCTCCACGCTGTCACAGTGGGCAGCAATCAGAACTCTACTCTCCTCAGGGACCTCCAACCAGACACCACGTACTTGGTCACCATCAGCGCCCGGCATGCCTCGGGCAAAGAGAAAGCTATGTCCGTCAAAGTGTGCACTCAGGAAGGTGAGAATGCGCTGGAGCATGGTTCCCCCGGATCCATTTACTAATCCAACATAGCAGTGTCCTGTCTGCATATTAAATTTCAGATAATTATAAGCAGCTATGTTCAGGTTTGACGACTGTTCGGGCAGTTCTGAATGTTTTCCTACTGCACAGCTCCTATTCTAGCAATTCTGTGTACTTCAAGCTTCTTCCTTTACTCTTTTTGTCATTCCTCTCAGTTCTCCTTCTGTTTTAACTACACTCTGATTATCCTATCTGCGTGTGTCTCCATTTCCAGTGACTCCGGCCCTGGCAGACCTCCAGCTGACCACCGTGGGCAGTGACTCAGTGCAGGTGGACTGGAAGGGCAGCGTGGCTGGTGTGAGGGGCTACTGGCTCACCTGGGAGGGGCAGCGTGGCTCTGGCCCTGTCCCCGGCCAGCCCTCCTCCCTCTACTTGCCGCCCGAGTCTTTGTCGACACGCCTCACCCACATACCCCCGTCGGCTAGAGTGTGCGTGTCACCCATTTACCGGATGGCCCGTGGGGAGGGGCTGTGCTGCACGGCACAGTTTCATTCAGGTGAGTGGGTGATGCTAAAAAGCGAAGGGGTGTAACTGAAATCTGGTTTGAAGTAACTCCTAAGAGTGTTGTTGCCACAGTGCAGACACTTCTAAGTAGGATGGATAAACTGTGAAAACGATATAGCGCATAACTCCCACTAAAACAACAGGATGGTCTGTTTTAGTTCAGATTCAACATATGTGGTATTCTACTGGTGAGCTATTCGTAACTTATTTGCTTTCCTGTCAAGAGTAGGGCTGCAATTTACAATTATTTAAAATGATCAATTAATCTGTTGTAATCTTATTGTTTGGTTTCACACCTGAAAGTCCTAATCAAGGTTCACATTGTTAACATTTTAGCACGAGTGTTTGCTAGCATTCTTAGCAAACAGTTTTTAAAAATGGTGTGAGCACTATAAATGACTGCAATTATTCTATTGGGGTGGAGGCTGAAATCACATCCTCAGGAAATACAACTTTTCTGCATTTCTCCATACCACTAGAAGTTAGAACATTTGGAGTTTAGTATTTGGAGTGAACTGATACTTTAAACTGTAGCATGTGTCTGTTGGACTAAATTAATAGCTTCACGTTAGTCCCATTGGATTTCTGATGGTGGTGCAAACACAGAAACGCATTGACTTGAAGGACTTGGCTTCTGTGAATGTTTTAACCTTTGTTTTCTCCTTCTGCCTTTTTAGATGCGTTAGCATATGGCTTCCAATCATAGCACCCCTGAACTGCAAGTGCACCTCACCATACATGGAGGGCTGATGGCGAGAAGAATGCTGACTTCCATCCATAACTCTTTTTTCCGTGGCTCTCCCCTCCGCGGACATGATCCAGGAGCGATGTGTGGTTTGGCTCCCTGAGTGCTCACTCATGTGGAAGCCATAGACACTTGAGCGCGGTGTGGGACAATACGGCTACTTGATGACTGCTTTCTGCAACACAGGGGACTCCCTTTTCCATTTCTACTGTTTCGTCTGGTTTACACCTGTAGTCGATGTATAATGCTTCACTGTAAAGTCTAAAGCAAGCTTGAGATAAAGATATTTCTTTGGTCTGTTTTGTAAATGCAGAGCAGAGCATGCTGGGAATATTGGGTTCCTTATGTGGCTTGTTGTGGAGAAAAGCTTTGCTCCATATGTGGGCCTCATGCCCAAATCAGAAATTTTCTTTCAAGAGAACATCTGATTTAAATTTAGAATAAATACTTTTAACTTCAATGAATTCTCTTTGAGCACATGCTCGGATATATTGGATAGTTGTGTGTGCACTCACTGGTCTGTGACGAGGTAACATTTACAGGCCGTCCCTAAACGCAGGATCTTCAGAACTGCTTTCAACATCCAAGAAACCCCGACCAGACCAGCCACATGCCTTGAAACTACGGAAATGCTGCATATAATACAGACGTGTGTAACTAAGACTAATCTTGTAATGGTCTTTGGACATAGATCCATCGTTCATATTTATTAATCAAGAATCATGGAAGTATGAGAATTACTAGGGCACAGTATTTACAGACATGCTGTTTACGTTTTTAAGACTGTTACCTTTTTTTAAGCGAGACTTTGCTGCCCTCTACTGAACAGATCCTGATCTTTCACTGCTCTCTCAGAGCAAATGTATTGTTGTTATGTTTGTTGACCACTATTGAAATTTAACAAGAGCTTGCAATAAAGACCTTTATAATTTTGTTTATACGAAATGTTTTTGTATGTTTTTAATCCTGCATTGTAAAGTTGAATATAGCAAACTCTTTTCCCAAACAAAACAGTAAAGGGTGGGTGGTAATTATTTTTCTGTTCTGCCCAGTTTCCCTGAAAGGGTTAGGGTGAGAGAGAGAGAGAGAGAGAGAGAGAGAGAGAGAGAGAGAGAGAGAGAGACGGCACACAGGGCACGTAACACGAGGTTCCTTGTTTAACTGTTGAGTGTCTAATGGATCAAATGAAGTAATGATGATAATAGGCAGTCACAAATTGAGTCAAACTGGGAAAGTTAACAAAGGTGGAAAGAGAGAACTTTTTTCTAAGCTTTGTCTAAAATGAGGCCAACAGTTTCAGGTTTTGATCTTGATATAAACTGATGCTGATTAAAAGTACCTCTAAATGTTTATTTTTATAAGTCAATATTGATTATTCTCACAATGAATGTGCCATTGTGATACATTTTAATATTAAAGCCAGATTTTGCTCCTGAGTGAAGATTTCAGTTTTAAACGCTTCTTTATGAGCAGAGTCTGACGAATCTGATGTTATACGTCTTCACTGTGCAAATGCATACGAATTTTCCTGATATATGTTGGATTTCATATTTATCATGTTTCTGATGACAATTATATTGCCATAATAACTAATATTGTTTTATTCTCCAGTGCTAATGCTCATACACAAAATGTGATATACAACAGTAGGTTGTAACAATTATTCATTAACATAATTTGAATAGATCAAAAATATTAATTATAACTGTATTTGACTCCAGACACTTCTATATATATAGTAAGTATAGATATTCACCTTCCATGATTTTTTACACAGCTTAAAATCAATAACTTTCTTATAGAAATTCCAGCCAGAATTTCACTTAAGCTTCAGCTTGAGCAAATGCCAGTAACCCTAGTTTCTTCAGAAAATGCAATTTCTAGTTTTACCTATATTTTTTTTTACTTTGCATCTGTTTAATTCAACTGACTTTTTCCCACAGCTTGTGCACATTTTATAAACCTGCAAACAAAGAATGAATCTGAGCTTATTCAGCCAAACTTATTTACAAATGTGTATATGTACAAACATTGCAGATGCTCATCACAGAAAATATCCAGTTAAAGTGACGGTGCAGTTAAATATCTCTTGTAGATATAGATTATTTTAGTTTATTATTTTTGACAGTCACATTTTACACTGAGATTTGATTCACACAACATATAATCAGTCGAGTTGAAGGGTCATTGAATGTGTCCAGTGGTAAAATAAGTTTTTCAAAGATTCTGGTTCGTCGTTGCATAGTTTAAGTTTGTTTTGAATATCTAAATGTTTGGAGGGATGCAGATTATTTGGGCATATGATGTGTAAAGTTTTGAAGTGCACTTCTTTAATATTACTGGTGACACAGAGCTGATAACAACCCGCTCTCTGCCAGTTGGAATCCACTGGTAAACACTGAACTGAGAACACATCGATGCTGTGATCTCACCACAAAACTGAAGGCGGCACCGCAGTTCCAGTGCCCAACAATAGGGGGCGTCAATCTACGGATCTCGTTTCCCGTTAGCCCGTCAAGCTCAGCTACCCAAACCTTGACATTGCGAAGATGGAGGCTGTGGTGGTGTAGACCGGGAAACAACTCACTGCGGAGCCGTGTTATGACAAGATACCCAGTCGGTCCAGGTAAACGCAAACCCCGCTGCATACCCGGCTGTCGAGCAAACGCTAGCGCCTGTCCAATGTTGTGTAGCTAGCAGAATGACACCTAATGTCAGCGGAAGGGGCTAGCGCAGACAACATTAGCTAAGCTAGCTAGCAGCGGCGGATAAACAGCGTAGTTCGTGGAAAGCTGAGAAGTCAACACGCGGACCCGCTGGTTTTCCTCTACGACAGCGTCTTGTCTCATCCAGGGAGACGCTGGCGTAGCGCAGGAAGCACCCCCAGCTAACTTCAGCTAATGTCATCTGCTAGATGTTTTGATGTCGATGCTAGCTCACGCTAGCAAGCTAATCATTTGCAGGAGCGTTTCCTGGTTGAGACGCCTCTGCTTGTTGTCGAGCCGACGTTTAGGATATTCGAGGGAAGTGTGTGTTTATGGTGTTTTTGTTTACCTGGCACCAGAGCCAGCTAGTGTTGAGCCGATATGATATGATGCTAGCCCCGATATCTTCATGTTTTCTATTAAAGGCAAGGACGTTAGTAGTAACATCAGAAACCTGGTTTCACTGTCAAACTACACGTCAGTGCACATGACTCCAGTGCTTTACAACAAGGGTTAATGATAAGTTACTCTCTTTATTTCCCCGTGCAAGCATCAAATGAATTAATGTTTTCTTTCCATCCAAATACTCAAGATAAGTGTAACCCAGTTAAAGGTTCAGTGTGTAATATTTAGGTGAAAGGGATCTATCAGCAGGAACTGAATACAAAATAATCCTAGTGTGTGTCCTCTAAACCGTATGAACGGTTGTTTTCTCTACTCTAGAATGGGCCCTTTGTATTTAAATACTTTATATTTACATCTGGAGCGGGTCCTCTCTACGGAGGCCACCCTGTTTTTTACAGTAGCCCAAACTGGACAAACTAAACACCTTGTGCGTTTTTATGACGACTGAAATCTAGCACAGGTTCTCCTTCAGGTTTGGAAGGGTAGGGTCAGATGAGGGGAATTCAGCTGCAACTTGCAACTTCACTAGATGTCACTAAATTCTACACAATGAACCTTTAAACAACTTAAAACCGATTGTAACCTTTAATTTTGTCATAAAGATCAATGAGATTTCCGATCACAAAATCGTATTGTGTATTTCTCTCAGCCGAAGCCACTTAGCTTTGATAGTATTAACACCACATTGACTCTTCTGGATCTGTGTGTCTGCAGGTGGAGGCAGGTGGTGTGAGTAGAGTGCAATAAACACCTGCAGCATGTACTCCGAGTGGCGCTCGCTGCAGCTGGTGGTGCAGAGCGACCTGGGCCACCTCAGTGTCCTGCACACCTTTCCCAACAATGTGGGCACGGAGGTGGCAAATGCTGTGGTCAAACCTCTGGGCACAGCTGTGAGCCCTGTTGCCACAGAGAACATCCTCAAGACAGACAAGGAGGTAAATGTTCTGTATTTACATAGCACTTTTCTGGTCTTGATGAAAAAAGCCCTTTACTGTACAGTAACATACATGTACACACACACACATATTGCATTATGTTCAACACTTTCTCTATCACAAATCAATGACACACTGCCAGCACAGCTGCAGGGAGCAAATTGGGTTCAGTATCATGCCCAAGGACAATTAGACAGAGGAGGAAGAAGTCCATACTGGTAGACAACAACAGTTAGCAGAGCCCAGTGTTTGCCACACTGTGTAGTGCTGCTAGAGCTGGGCTTAGTTTATTTTTTGAAAACATCAGTATCCATAAGATCAGTCTAAAAAAACATTTACGTCACTGTACTTTTTCTATGTGGTCATGCAACTTAAAGATGGAACAACTGGGTTAGTCTTTGCAAAAGTGCAAAAACATCTGATCTCTTCAAATGAGGTTAAACTACAGAAAAATTCTGTTTGTAATGTGATGCAAATTATTTTCTGTGTGCCTGCTCTGCGTTTGTCATTCTGCACAATCCTTGTTTGATATATTGATAAGAGCTGTAATCAACTTAAAGGAACAGCCTCTACATCACTGGATTTATCTTATATCCTACTACATACAGTAGATTTTTTCACTGTTGGGATGATAGAAAGTGTGTTGACCGTGATTTAGACCACATGCAATGTTTGACATTGAGGCCATTTTTGTGTAATGGGATCTCTGTTTACTCTGTCAACATCCTTTTAAATGCCTGTAGGCAAAACCAGGTTAGGCTCTTATAAGTTTTTTTGATCAGGAGTGTCTCTGGTGTAGCTACTGTTACATATAAAGGCGTGAGTGAGGAAGTACTACAGAGGTACTGTAGCTTCTCCTTTTGTCTGCAGGATCTGTATCTTTTACCTGAAACATGACAGACAATTATTGATAAACAATATAGATATGTTTAATAGAAATATTCAAAGCCCTTCCAGAGAATCAGGACTTCCTCCTGGTTCTATGCTCTGTTCCCAAAAGATGTCTTAGAAGTCTCCCCTGTGCTCTGAGGAAATTCTGGAACGTCTGCTAATACACATTGTGATGAACAAGGGAACCACTGAGCGCAGAGCAAGGCAGGACTCACAGTTAATAGTATGACAGCATGTGTTGGGTTAAAAATATTCCAGCAATATTTCTCAGGTATATCTGAAGTACCGCTGTTGCTTTGAAATTCATGGCATACTGAGGATAAAGATTGGATAAACCTACCTGCCACTACTGATAGCAGGGATTAAGGTTCTCTGTTGCTATGACGGGTTTCCATCCGTTAGATTCCAGAAAGGTCACGTATGAGAGCAGTGCAGAGAAAAATAGGACTTAGGTTCAGATGACAAAACCTTCTTGCTCAAAGGGAGAGGTATCAATACCAGAAGGGGCAGACTTTTGTTGTGCCCTCCTCTACTGTAATTCTCTAGTAACAGACATACTACCCAAGCAAGAACGTGAACAATAACATTGTTGTTACATTAACCCAGTGTAAGGGATTCAGCTTAGTAGTTATTGGTTAAAAGTTATGTTTCTGATCCGTTTGTAATGTTTAGTATATAGACACACACACACACACACACGATCATGGGTAATCAGACGTGAGTCATCATCCTTAGAAATGTGCACCAATGTTTAAATGCCACAGTTGTAGAGTTTTCATTCATCTCTTGCCATTTGTATAGTTGATCTGTTTTTGATTTAGCAATAAACTAAGAACCATGTTTATGAGAGAGGAGACGACTGCCATTAACATCATCCTCTCACTACAAAACTTTGGCCATCCTTGCTAAAAGACAGATAGGTTTCCTAGATGTAACTCACTTGACATAGTGCAGGCTGACAGTACAGTGTCATATCAACAGAATAACAGAAGATATGAGGATATATTCCTGTTTAAAACTTGGTTTTCAGAACTGGCATTCTTTCTCTGTTCCATACAGTGAGATACAAGACAAGATGCTTTACATGCTACATAATGCCTCAAAATAATCAATATCTCAGAACATAGAATATTAAATCGAATTAATGAGACTGGTTTTGCTCTTAGGTAAAGTGGACCATGGAAGTGCTGTGTTATGGCCTCACCCTCCCCTTAGAAGGGGACACGGTCAAGCTGTGTGTAGATGTGTACACAGACTGGATGATGGCCCTGGTGTCGCCCAGGGACTCCATGCCTCAGCCTGTGGTGAAGGAGCCCAATATGTATGTCCAGTCCATCCTCAAACATCTCTACAACGTGTTCGTACCAAGGTATGTGAGAAATGTTCACAGATGAGTCTTTATTCATCTCTTCTTTTTGTTTTACTTTTTTTTAAATTTGAACTAATACGATATGCATGTTGTCTGTTTTTACACCATTTCTGCTACTGTCCTCCTATATAAATCTGTGACTGTTTATGTATCTCATCATGCCTGCTGTTTCCTCTACACTTCCTCTTTGGCTCCTTCTCTCCCTCTGGTTTCCTTCCTGGTCCCCTCATTGCAATCACATCCTCTTCCCCTCCAGGCCTGACCAGCACAGTCTGAACCACATCAGGCTTTGCCAGCAGGTTCTGACTGCTGTCCAGAAACTGGCAAGAGAGTCCGTCTCCATGGTTAGGGAAACCTGGGAGGTGCTGCTGCTGTTCCTGCTACGCATCAATGACACCTTACTTGCCCCACCCACAGTTGGAGGTAAAAGTAATAGACATCTTGCGTAATGAGAGTGATGTGGAAGTTTAAATGATGAGAAAGTTTGAGTGTTATTTTGCTGACATCCTCAGAATAATTCATGTTCGAAAACGGTTTGAGTTATTAGTGATAATTACTAACAACATTAATAACCTGCAATTTCCTCATCCTTCAGTTGGCGTGGCAGAGAAACTGGCAGAGAAATTGATGGCAGTGCTGTTTGAGGTGTGGCTGCTGGCATGCGCCCGCTGTTTTCCCACGCCACCGTACTGGAAGACGGCTCGGGAGATGCTGGCCAATTGGAGACACCACCCTCCTGTCGTAGAGCAGTGGAGCAGAGTGGCCTGTGCCCTGACCTCCAGGTTGGAAAGACATCGACTAAAATAGGGTTTATAGTGTATTACTGAATTGTTTCCGGAGAGTTAAGCTAGTTGACCTGTTTAACCTGTTAAACACCTGTATTCACAGAGAGGAGAAGCAAACCTACTTGTTAAACAAATAGAAGCTACCGCTGAAGTGGCAAATACTGTTTATTTGTGGTTGTAATTGTGACTATATGAAACAAAAAAATAATCTTTTTTTGTTAAGGGATTCCAGGGTCTGTATTTTCTACTGAGACAATCTTTTTTTCCGGTTGTTTTATTCAATTCAGGCTTTTGCGCTTCACCCACGGACCGCCCTTCCCTCCGTTTAAAGTTCCTGATGAGGATGCCAGCCTGATTCCTCTGGAGATGGACAATGACTGTGTGGCACAGACGTGGTACCGCTTTCTCCACATGCTTAGGTGAATAATTCTTAGATACTTTTTATTGCATTCTCTGGGGTCCACCTCCAAAACTTCCTCTCTAAACTAACACTAACGGACACAATCGTTTTCTTTGTTCATTGGGTTTGAAAGACAAGGAAGTAGTTGCACATAGAGGAAATAAAGCACCTCACATGATTCCCATAAAACATTTCTCTGTTCTATCTTCTTAACTTCCATCTTTTATGCATTTATTTAACTTTTATCTTATCCTTTTTGTTTTTCTTTTACCCATTCTTAATTGTAAATTCATACATTTAAGGTCACTTTTTTTGTCGTCAGTCCCGATGGTGTTCAAAAAGTCCAAATAGTCACAATGATCCCAGTAAAAGACATTCAAATAAATTGGATTCCAGTATAACCAAGTGATTGCTTAATCTGGTAGAGGATATATCTAAACAAGCTTTAACCGCGTATTTAACTTATTTAAGTTGTCTGTTAACTGAATTATTTTACTGTCCATTTATTTCCAGCAATCCAGTGGACCTGAGCAACCCTGCGATAGTGAGCACCACTCCAAAGTTTCAGGAACAGTTTCTAAACTCCAGCGGTATCCCTCATGAAGTGGTACTGCATCCGTGTTTGAAACAGCTCCCCCAGATCTTCTTCAGGGCCATGAGGGGGGTCAGCTGCCTAGTAGATGCCTTCCTGGGTAAGAGAGACATTTAGGGAGACTTTTAGCCTAAATGTTTAAAAGCTTAACAAAAGGATATTTGAGAAGGAAGTGGTGAGACTTATTAGAAGGATTCAACGTCTGTTTCAGAAGTTTTAGCAAATGAACCATAAATCATGTCAACATAAGGTCTGGTTCATGTCAAAAAAATGCTTTTGTGGCTTGGGATGATAATGATTTGCAGAGGGTGTCCTTCCTAACATTTTGTTTGACAAAAATAAAAGCAGCTGTAGTGTTAACTCTGATCTTTCCAAAGCAACTACATGATGTCACAAGTTAATTTTAGTACTGAGTTGAGATCAATGGATAACAACAGCTTCTGGAAGGAAGGAAAAATGCATTTGTAGTATTTAAAAAAAGGGTAAGTAGAAACATAAAGTATATGCATTGAGTGGTGAAGTAATTATGTACTAAGAGCCAGCAATCCAGCCTTTCTCCTTTCACACAGGCACCACTCCAGAGTCAAATCAAGATGGAGGGTGTCAGTCACTCAATACTACCTGTTTGAAAACATCTACATAGAAACATATCAGTTTGTATTCTTCTCTTTACACTGTAGGTGTCTCTGTTGAAAAGAGAGATGTACGGGAGAGGGTGTTCACTTTTGCCCCAGTGCTGCTCCTCCATGGTACAGACATGACGCGTCGAATAATGAGATGGGCATATAATGGTCTATTTCATTGGTGGTGATGATGTTAACAACTGGGATTAGTTTTGCTGTAGCGCAATGATGCGTTTGGAATGAGCCACAAGATCTACAACAAGATGTCTCCTGTGGGCATGAAAAGTCAATCAAGAGGGATGGAGATCAGTTACTTGTGATTTGTTTTTAACTGCATGTCAACGAATGAATATTGTCTGTGATCACCTCACATACTCTGAAGTCTCTGCATTTCCTTCTGTCTTTCTTACCATGAGAAATTGGAAGATGATTATATTTAATCAAACAAAGTACCGGCTGCTGGAAAACCTAATGAGACTAATCAGACATTCCCAATCTCCCCAGCTCCCACTGAGGGGGCAAAGGCAAACTGTTCGGCCCAGTTCATTTTTACCTCTCTGTCAACAGGTATATCACGTCCAAGAGCTGACAGTGCCCCGCCCACCCCGGTCAACAGAATGAGCATGTCCCCGCCCCCCTCCATCACCAACACCACGCCCCCTCACAGCCGCAAGCAGCGGCACACTGTGGTCACCAAAACCACAAGCAAGAGTTCAACTGTAAGTGCATTAAACCATAACAAATATAAAGTGGTAGAGTTATAAGAACACTTTTTTCCTCTGTATTACAGACAGATTAAGTTTAAAACAAATGTAACATAGTGTGTTTATTATTTCCTGCCATTTCTTCAGTTATGTGAAGAAATCATCTTTTTAACTAATTTTTGTGTGTGATGTAGGGCTGTTCGATTATGGAAAAAATCATAATCACGATTATTTTGGACAAAAACTAAATCACGATTATTCAAACGATTATTAATGTGCCCTTATTTTTTTTAATGACTAACCGGAAGTACCAGTCACTTCCAGTTCCGGTAAACACCGATTACGGCTGCGTGTCTTATTCCTCCGTGAAACCATGCAGGATATCGGTGCCTTGTTATTCAAACCCTTAATGATGGCAACATTCTCCATAAAAACACTTTGTAACTGAGAACTTTGAAATTTCCTCTCATTATTAAATGTCCCCATCTGCCCCCCCCCCCCCCCCCACTACAAGCACACACAGAGAGAGAAAGAGAGAGAGAGAAAGGGGGGGGGGGCTATGAGGACCATCATCATTTACCCCCGAACCCCGACATTGAACGGGTTCCATACAACAACAAGCGGAGAATCACGAGCTGACCCGCGCGGGTCCGGTGAGAACAGCCGGCGGCTGCGCGCTGTAGAGCGGACGCGGTGCGGCGCGGCCGCTACACTGTGTGGTGCTGCTGCTCGTCGGATTCGAAGAGTCGATCAGACGGGGCTGCCCTCCCTCTGCCATTTTCCACTCGCGCTGTTTTTTAAATACCTCCGGTCCCCACACACACAACTCGCCTCCTTCACTTCACAGCTGCTTAAGAGTGAGTGCCGGTCAGTGGGGCCGCGCTGAATGCTCCGGGGGAGGGACTGAAATGTGCATGCGCGTCTCTTTAGAAAAAAATGCCAAATAATCGTTTCAACTCGATTATAGTAGTTTGGAGATCGTTTGACCCAATAATCGTAATCACGATTATATTTCGATTAATTGAGCAGCCCTAGTGTGATGTGTTAAGCCGATTTCAGACCGGGGTTTCTCCTGCTAGCCCCCTAGGAGAAACTCTGTATAATATCTGAATAAGTCCATGTGACAATACAGCAGGAAATTGTCTGGAAAATTAATTGAGGACGTTTCTAACACATGACAGACAAATCTGAAAAACATTTTTATATCATTAAAAGCCATACACCTGGTAGGCGCAATAGAAGATGTCAGCTTAGAAAGACAACAAGACACTATAGTTTTGGTGATAAGCGGCGGTGTTGATAAAGCAAAACACGTGATTTCCATATTTTCCATGAATTTACACGCCACGTCCTGCCTCCTGCATGCTGTGTCACCCATCACCTAAAGCCAATGGAGATTTCTGTGTTGTTGTGAACGCGTCAGAGTTAATGTCTGAAAACAGCTTTAGTTACACTGATCCTATTGTGGAAACCCTAGTCACATATCTTTCTCTGTCCCTTCTCACCCTGCAGAGCAGTGGTAGTCAACCAACCAAAGCATCCCAGCAGCAGCAGCAGCAGCAGCAGCAGCAAAATTCGTCCTCCCCGACCCTGCTCTCCAGCCCCAACCAGAGCAGCTGGGAGTCTCGGCCTCTGCCCGCCCCGGCAAGGCCGAAGGTTAACAGCATCCTTAACCTGTTTGGCCAGTGGCTTTTTGACGCTGCTCTGGTGCACTGTAAGCTCCACAGCGGCCTCAGCCGGGACCCTAGCATGACGGGTAAGAAGTGAGACAGTGGCTATAGTGTTTCCATTAATGCATGGTCAGGTGGGTGTTTCGTTGCTGTTCATTAGTATACATGTTTTTGTGGAATCCTCTGTGTTGTCTGTGTTATTTATTATTGTATGTCGTTGGGATATCCTATCCTTTTTTCACCATTTTCTCAGAAACTTCTTTGTGCTTTTCTGTATGTGAAGGGCTTGGTTAGAAGTGGCCTGGTATGAGATTTCCATCTGATTCTAATTCATTTGCATCTACCAACTGTTTAAACAAGTCTACAACTGCATATAGACTACACGCACCTGGTGAGGACTTCATATAGAACAATTTTACTGGTAAATTCATGGCTAGAGGAATCAACAACAACACACAAAGCACTTAGCATTTGAAAATACATTTGGCATACCATTGGCTCTCCCATTTTTTTTTCTCCTTTTGGTGTAGTGTCCTGCACGTGTCTACCATGTCTGACTAATGTTAAAGAGTTGTAATGGGTCACAAGTCATGTTTTGAGGAGAACAAAAAAGCAATTCATGCCTGATATGAATTGATCCCAAAATATTGGATTTGCTTTGATTTTGTGTCTCTCCACTATTTCTGTTATCTTGCAGCCTCTTTTATCCAAATTCTCCTTTCTTATAAATCTTGTAAGTAGGAACGGCAGTTTTTTTTCCTCGCTTGATTTGCGTTTCTTGACAAATTGTCCTGCTTTTTAGTTGAGTTCCTCATGATCATTGCCATTATCACCATTGTTTTTCTGTTCCCACTCCTTGTCATACATATGAAAGTTCACCAGCGTTCTCCCAGCGTTTCTCCAGAGCTGATGGAATGGGTTTCACCAGCTGACCACTTGTCTCGATCATACCGTTGCCAGTTTGTGACGCCACCCCCGTTTTAAGTTCTCATTTTCTTTTCTTTGAGTCACACTAATCCTTATTGTTTAGTTTCAGCCCCCACCTCCAGTTCAGCATTAATGTTTTGTTCCTTGTAATTTCCTTTTGTATTGTCAGCTCACTTGAGTTTTGATTTGATTGGTTTGGTGCCCCAATGCATGAAGTGAATGTTCTGTAGCTCGAGTGACAGTCATATAATTGTGGCAGCGAGGGAGCTGACACAGGGATTTTGTGAAATAGTCTTGCAGCACAGAATGACTGACACATTTTATTACCAGCACACTTCACCTAGTCATGCTCTGTGCCAGTAATAGATAGAGCGTCTGTGGCAAACTCTTTGTGTCAGAGTTCCCTTTATTGAATGCTTTTAAAAGATACGAGTGTGTGTTTGCAGTCATTTGAGTCTTTGTTTTATCTTTTTTTTTTCTTCATAGCAATGATTAAATGTCCGCTTTGTGGTGCTTTTGTTTTTCCAGTTGATTTTTTTTGTTCTGTGCATATAGCAGACACATGTATGTCTATTTTTGCCTGTTTCTCATACATGCATGAATACTAATGACGACATTACAATTCAGTGTCCTTTCATTCTCTGTCTCTTCCCGTTCTCTACAGCGATAGCCACTCAAGTAGGTCTGGAGCTGAGAAGGAAGGGTTCTCAAATGTCCAATGACTCCATGGTGTCAAACCCCATGTTTGACGCCAACGAGTTCCCGGAGAGCTATGAGGCTGGACGAGCCGAGGCCTGTGGAACTCTCTGCCGCATCTTCTGTAGCAAGAAAACTGGAGAAGAGATTCTGCCTGTTTATCTTTCCAGGTATCAACTTTTTTTATTCTATTAATACCAGATTTTAGATCGACATTAACATCAGCCTAAGCCCTGGGCCACACCTCCCACCTCACCTACACCTGAATATCTAGGTTTCCATTTCAATGCTACAGCAGCATGTTATCTAGAGCTTTGATTTTGATTTTTAATGGGCAAAAATGTACCGGAAGAAAGATCTGTTGTTTGTCATATTAGCAACTTTACATATAAGTGACAGTATTCACGATAGCTTATGGGATGAGGTATGTCTGAAAATGTCAAAGACATTAAATTAGTTTGGTTTCAACAATTCTATGTTAATAAAATTAATAATGGAGGCTACACAGTTACTGTATAGTCATACTAGAAACAATGGGCTGTATTTATACATGACGGTACTATATGACTGCTCATTGAAAGAGACTAAATCAGCTTCACCAGCCACCTGGTGGCTGACTACAATATAGGTCATAAATTCCACCTTGCTGTCTAGAAATTAGTACATAAAGCTTGAAGTACACAAAAGGCACTTCGGCAAGAATGAGTTAGAAAATGGGAAATGTATTTAAGTGTGTATTTACAGACGTCTGTATTCAAGATTGAAAATCAACAATTACTATTTAATATATCAGCTCAATATTAACAGCCATGTACCACTTCAGATTGTTCAAAACATTTCCTTGTTCTTTCATTCTCATATTTATACAGACGACATTGGTCCTCAAATATATAACAGGCTAACTACATTTAATTTTAAAATACAATATTATAAATTTAGGGGGGAAAGCAGCATTGAAGTCAGCAAGCGTTTTTTTTTTTTTTATTCTCTTAAGAGATGTGGGTCTTGAGCTTCTGTGTAACGGCCAAGTCAGTGGATGGGACATGGAGCAAACTAAAAACCTCAAAGTACAGGTCAAATACATTTGTTTAACATGATGTATGCTAGTAATAATTTTTTCCATAAGTATAGTATTATTGGTATTTAATGCTATAAAAATGGGGTGAAACTTCATATTTGAAAACTATGCATGAGTCATAATTGGTCATCCACACCTGAGACCTTGCTACTGCAGTCTCCAAATGCACAAGATGGCAGTAGAGGATAGTGGAGGCTTTTTACCCCATCTATATATAGAGTCTATGGTAGAGACCCAGTGCAGGCTGTAATTCAATAATGATAACCAGTTAATAGGAGATAAAGTTTAGTCATTTTTCAGTGTGCAAGTTCCATCTCAGGAGCAGCGCCACACCCACACTGGTGCAGTAGACACACACATGTGTGATTGCACGTAGCTGTCATTCTGGTGTGGCCCAGGCCAAACTGTGGACAGTTTAATCTGTACAAATTACATGTAGAAAGGTGAATACATTTCTTTTCCTCTCATCTCTATCTGCAGATTCTACATGGTCCTGATTCAGGGTCTCCAGATCTCTGACTTCATCTGCAGACCAGTTCTGGCTTCTATCATTCTCAACTCTTCCTCTCTCTTCTGTACTGACCTGAAGGGCATCAATGTGGTAGTGCCCTACTTCATAGCTGCCTTGGAGACTATAGTTCCAGACAGGTTAGTTTAATGATATCGTATTTTAGAAAATAGTGGCAACTTGTACTTAATATTATCTTGTAAATAGTTTTTTATTTTTATTTTTTTGGAGTGGGGTTGCTGTAAAACCCAGCTGTAAAACAGATTATAGCCTTTACTATATGAGAGAGTGGCCTCGACTGGCCCTACTTGGCAGTCCCAATATATGGAGGCGTATTACTCTGTGCTGATCAACAAGTGATTCAGCTTCCCTGCTCTTTTATAATCACTCATAGAGCAGATGTTTTCCTGGGTATGCAGGGCTTTGCTATTTCTGCAACAAGGAAGTTAAATGGTAAACGGTGCTGTGAGATGATCTACAGGAAAATGGATTAGTGTTTGGTTTTAACTGTAAAGTACAAAGTGCGCAAGGCCATCCCGGGAGGGGGAAGGGACGACACACCGGCCGGGTACTCTGGCATGGTAAAAGGTCACAAGGCCTACTGTGCGTCTGCCCTATCCTGAAGCAGTAGCTGTAATAATTTTGAGGATACTGTTTTAAGATCGGTCAACTGGCCCTGGCTCTAGCCTACACTGCCCTCAAATGATAAGTGGTCTGGATAATGGATGGATGTCTGAAACTTGTCTCAGTGAGATTTGTTGTACTCTTCTAGGGAGCTGTCGAAATTCAAGATCTATGTAAATCCTACTGACCTAAGGAGAGCCTCCATCAACATCCTGCTCGCCATGTTGCCGTTGCCGCATCACTTTGGCAACATCAAATCAGAGGTAACAGCTTGGACTGACTTCTCTTAAAGCTAATACAACGTTGTTTATAATTGTCATAGCATTGGTTTCTCATCTGCTATTTTAATGCAGGATTTAGCAGGTTTTCCTTTTTTTATTTAAACACCTTTATCCCTTACCCTTTGCTTTTTTTGAAAATTGGAACACGTTGAGGGTGTACAGCATTTTTACTTTATTTTTAAACTCTGAAAGGCTTTTAGATGTTCACATAACAGTAAGGAATTAAGCCCTAGAGGCTTTTATTGCTTGTCTAGCTTTCTTATAAACCACGTTGTTAAGTATTGACTTTGTGTGCCTCAGGTTCTGTTGGAGGGAAAGTTCAATGAGGAGGATGGGTGGCCTCATGACCAGCCTGTGTCTTTCCATTCCCTGAGGCTACGGCTCGTCAATGTCCTGATCGGAGCACTGCAAACTGAGACTGACCCCACTAACACTCAGCTCATTCTGGGTATCTGCTGCCCAATTTATATCCTCTTCATCTCTTTTGCCTCTCCACATCCTTTAAGTCTATATATAGTTCTTTGTTAAGTTTGTCTTTCCTCCCCCTCAGGTGCAATGCTCAATATCGTTCAAGACTCGGCTCTCTTGGAGTCCATTGGTGCACAGACTGAAACAGTAAGGCTGAGATTGCTGCTCTTTTCTCCTGCTGAATAATTAACAATGTATGATACTATGGTCTAATGGTAGACTGGACTTCAAGATTGCTGTGTTTTTCTGGCATTAGGGGAGTATAGATGGGAGCCATGTGACAGTGAGGAGTCAGAGTCACAGCCGCACCAACAGCGGCATTAGTTTCACCAGCGGAGGCAGCACAGAGGCAACCAGCCCAGATTCCGAGCGTCCTGCTCAGGCTCTGCTGCGAGACTACGGTAAGACACACGGTTACATTCACACACCAATATCTTTTTGCTTGGTGAATTAACACAGTAACATCAGCTATTGGTGGTGATCATGCATACATGGGATGAGCATCTGTAACTTACTAAATTGACACATTTGTTCTTCATAGCTAACGTGGTTAAAGTGGTATGGAGAGTAAAGAAGCGTTGGGTAAAATGTCTTTGTAGGTGAAACGGTCATTTGTTGCTGTGATGCTGTGATGCTGTGCTCTCAAAGTGCCAGAGTGATAATGTTGCTGAATCAGAAGTGTTTCTAAGACTTTCTCTGGGGAGGGCTGAGCGATGTTTAACTGATGAAATATGTCGGACATTTTGATGTTAAGAGATTATTTAAACAAACTCACAATGGCAGCTCTTGTTTTAAATTTGTGTAATATCGATGAGCAGTGTGCTGCTAAAATTTTCAAGGATTCCTATTCTTCAGGATTCTGCAGGGTTCCCGTCAAATGGGATGGTTACATCATGTTGTGCACAGAGAGTAGGTGGGAGTCTGGAGACTAGGGCTGGGCATTAACAAAACGTTTATTGAAACCGACATTTATAACTTCTCGCAGAGTTAAATTTGCTCATGTCTGTTAATTTGGTGTATACTTTCCCCAATGTGTGCACTTTCCACGCAGTTTAACATTATTATTAGGAGTTATTAGGGCACGTACGGTACTTGAAGCTTACTTTGTGTTTGTTTGATTCACTCTATGGTTTATGAGACACGTATTTAAGCACATAGAAAAAAATTTAACATTTTGCGAGCACACAATAATTAAATAATCGTTCATTAATTGTAATCAAGGTAAAGCATTCACTCAGGAAATAACCTTGAGTGATTGGTGCTTGCTAAGCTGCGACTGCCCAAGCATTCTGTTTAAATGTCCACTCCCCATAATGTGACTGCCTTATCTTATAAGGTTTCCAATTTCTAGCAGTTTATTGTTCCATCATGGATTTTCTGTGATAGAATAATAAACTATTGCATTGAAAGTTTTTAATTTTTTTGTTATTCAAAATTCATAGTTTCAAAATGTCCACCTCGGTCAGCCCTATCCCTCAGCAGTTAATTTATAATGTACCTTTTCTTCAGTCTCCTAATTTTGTTCCAAATGGTTTGCCGTTCTGATTTTCAGCACTCTGCTTACGCATGGTTCAATACCTGTACCTATCTACTAGTTTATCTTCCAGGATTTTTTCGTTGATGTGTTGAGTGCTTTGCTCTATTCTTTGCGTTGTTTGGTATTTCGGTGTGTTATATGATCTAGCTTTTCCAGATACGGCGGCGGGCCTGCTGGTGCGCAGTATCCACCTGGTCACACAGAGGCTCAACTCTCAGTGGAGGCAAGACATGAGCATTTCACTGGCTGCCCTGGAACTGCTGGCTGGGCTCGCCAAGGTAAAGCTAGCACCACAGAGACTCACTGTAACACTCTGCTGCCAGGCCACAGTGTGGTTGTGGCTCAGCCCCACCCTCGGTTTAAAAAGAAACACAGACCTGCAGCTCTTTATACATCTGTGCCACAGAAGGGGAGAGAGGTGGAAACAGTGATGTAACGTTGGTAATATCCTCAAAAATATGGATAAAATAAGAAAATACAGGCAGAAGTTAAAGTCTCTGCAGATCAATACACTGCACAACAACTGGGTTACTAATGCCTCAAGCAAAAACAGGTATACATAGGTTATTTAAACATGTGTAAACCTGATAATAAAAGGCAATCAACTAATTTCGCGTTTAATTTTTTCCACCCGTTGCGTCATGAATGCAATGAAAGCAGAGGTGCTCTCTTACTTCGCTGTGTTGCCAAATTAGAGTGTTACATAAGTGTAATGTTTCCATCGGTATCGATTGGAACTAGTGAGAATTAAAACCAGTTTCTTCTGTAAAGTTATTTGACCCAGGAGTGAATACTGATTGTGTCCATTCCCATTGGAGACAAAAGTAAAATTAAAACCCCAACAAAACAAATCTGTCATTATTTGGTAAGACACTTTATCTGTTATGTACCAGACTCTGGCAGAATTGTTTCCAGTGTCATGAAAGGAAGAATTTTGATAATGTGTCTAATGTGTGTCACTTTACTGTATTTCTGTTATTTGTTCCAACCAGGTGAAGGTCGGAGTGGACTCTTCAGACCGTAAACGTGCCGTCAGCTCTATATGTGGGTACATCGTGTACCAGTGTAGCCGTCCAGCTCCTCTTCAATCTCGAGACCTCCACTCTATGATTGTCGCTGCCTTCCAGTTTCTGTGTGTGTGGCTCACAGAACACCCTGACATGCTGGATGAGAAGGTTTGTTTAAAGAGATGATGTCAAAAAAAGATGTTTTTTGGCTTGAGAGGGTAAGTGTTTTGTTAAAACAAACTCTCTTTTTTGTATCAGGATTGTTTGGTAGAGGTGTTGGAGATTGTGGAGCTAGGAATATCTGGTAGCAAGTCCCGACAGGAACAGGAAGTTCGGCATAAAGGGGAGAAGGAGCACAACCCGGCTTCAATGAGGGTGAAGGACGCTGCTGAGGCAACCCTGTCCTGGTGAGACGACTCAAAGTTTATACAGAAAAGATCAGATATAGAGTTACTGGATGTAGTTACTCATGGTAATATAGGTATAGATCATTTCAGGATTGTCACTGTAGAAAATAGAGTATTTCAGGATACTTCAAAGTACTGTAAAAACACTTTGCTCAATAAGTTCAGAGAGAGACTGATATGCCTGTGTTCAGGAGCTCTCTGACTTCCTATATTTTAATATGTTTTATTCTTTTAGTAAAGCTTTAACCATCACCATCCCTTTACTTGTGTACTGGTGACCCAGTGACACAATTAAACTAAATCAAGGTGTTTGACCGACCGACTTATCTATGGGCTTTTCAAAAGCTTCCGACATCTTGGACAAAGCCACAAACAAACTTCTATGAGAATGTGACCATATGCAGCTCGGACCACCTAAATGATTTCTGAATATTTGTGAGGATTTTTATGCAGTAAAATAACTTTAAATATAAAAAGAAATACACGTTTTTCTAGAAGAAACTGGTTTAAAAGATATTGTACTAAATAATTTGTCTGCTTCTTTATTGACATAGTTTCCCCTGTTTTTCTACTGATCCTCGATACAGATGACTACTTTAAAGTGAAACATGCATTCATTGACCCAGTTTCATCATATTTATGTCCTTGCTTTGCCTGTGGTGTTCCCTAGTATCATGCAGGTGTTGGGGGCCTTCCCTTCTCCCAGCGGGCCTGCCTCCACCTGCAGCCTACTGAATGAAGACACCCTGATTCGTTACGCCAGACTCAGTTCCACAGGAGCCAGCAACTTCCGCTACTTTGTGCTGGACAACTCTGTCATCCTCGCCATGCTGGAGCAGCCTCTCGGCAACGAGCAGAGTCAGTAGCTTATCATCCATCCTTTGAATTATTATCGATTTATTGTAATGTTGGGGGTAATTAATGTGTAATAAGAGATGTAAGTGGGTTTTCTTTTTAATGTACAAGTAGAGGCTGCATCACCCAACATGAACTTAACACTGTTCAATGAAAATAAATAACCAGTAGGAGATCTCTGTCACCACAGACCCCAGTCCATCGGTGACAGTTTTAATCCGAGGCACAGCTGGCAGACATGCCTGGACCATGCAGCTCTTCCACCAACCCAGAGGAGCTCGGGCCAATCAGAGGGTGAGATCATGCTGTAGATTACCGGCTAATGAAAGGCAGCAATGCTGAAGAATCATCACCCTATAAAAATTTGAATAGGACATGCTAGATTTCTGTATGTCCTCACATCTGTTTCACTGATAACACACTCCATATCTCTCAACACATCTCTCTTCCCACAGCAGGTGTTTGTTCCAGAGGGTCGTCCTCTGCCGAAAAATGATGTGGGGATAAAATACAGCGTCAAGCAGAGGCCCTTCCCTGAAGAGGTGGATAAGATTCCTCTTGTCAAGGCTGACGTCAGTATTCCTGACCTGGATGACATTGTCAGTAAAGAGGTGAGAGAAAAGCGTATTGGTCTTATATTCAAGATATGACTAATATTAAACAAGTTATTCTCATTGGCTGAAAGCTAAACCAACATGTTTGTTGTCTTTGGTGAAATAGAACCACAAGGTAAATTAATCAATCTTTGTTACTGTATAAACTCAGGCGTGTTATTTGGACTGGCAGGATGATTCAAGAGCTACAAATACTCTGAGTTATCCCCCACACGTGAGTTGTTGGAGAGGTCAAATTTCACTGGGTGTCTCTTGGATAATAGGGTGAAATCATCTGGTTTGGTGTCAAATATATGCTAATTGTTTTGTGTGGTTTCTCAATCCAGTGCACCACTCAGCACTTTTTAGTTTCTAACGCAATCCAAAGCAATGTTTCCCATTCATTATGTAGACTGTGGCAGCGCGCCATATTCTAATTTATCCCGCCGTAGTTTAAGATTGAACCCAATTTTTTTCACACTTCTCATAATAACATTAGAGATCTGTAGCTCTTTTTGCCGGGTGCTTGCGCAAACAACCGTGAATTACTTCATGCTATGGTTATCTTTCACTCTTCAGTGTGTGTACCTCTCACTCTGAATCCGTATGCATGAGCACCCCAGTTACCGTCATCGATTGAATTCATACTCTGGAAAACATTACTAAGCCACAACCAACTACAGTCTGAATCAATGACTAAAAAGAAAGTGAGCATTAAAAGCTTCAAACAAAGTTTATTAAAGGGTTGTTGCACTGGATTGGATTTGATTGCACAGATTTAGCTAATAAAATGCTAACCCCCCCTCTGTTGAAATGTTAGATCACAACACAATCACTGGTGCTCAGCACCGACTTTGGGAGTTCATACCTCTGTATTTGGGTTGAAGAACTTGACTTTTGTGGGCTAACACTGAATCAAATGCCATTCATCACTCAGTGTCTTGACATAGTCTTTAAAATACACCCCATGCCCTTTGTCTTTTCAGCTGGAGGTTCAGCATGACAGGCTTCGTATTCTGATGACCAAGCAGATAGAGTATGAGAACGCCTTGGAGCGGCACAGTGAGGACGTCTGGAAGTCCAACACTTTCCCTGACCCACAGACGGACTGTAAACCTCCTCCTCCGTCGCAGGAGTTCCAGACGGCGCGTCTGTTCCTCTCCCACTTTGGCTTTCTCTCTCTGGAGGCACTGAAGGTTGGTGAACATAATTTGTCTGATGGAATTAATACTAGTCATAGTTACTATTGTTAAGGGTAAATGAACTGCGTTTACACATTACTTTGCTGTTCTTAAAACTCAAAAGCGCTTCACACACAGGTCACAATCACACAGACACACATTCATACCGCACACAACATTCTTCTTATATTTATGTATGATATTGTTCTCGTTAATACAGTTAATTTAGAATATTTTATATGAATTTATCTTTGACAGGAGCCCAACAACAGTCGTCTACCTCCTCATCTGATTGGCCTGGAGTCATCCTTGCCAGGGTTTTTTGATGACATCAGCTACTTGGACCTGCTTCCCTGTCGACCATTTGACACCGTCTTTATTTTCTACGTGAGAGCCGGACAGAAAAGTAGCCACGAGGTGAGGGAACGCTGGATGATTGGTTGCGTCTACACACAACAGATTGTCTTTATATAATACTCAGTCACAGACTGTACATTGGGTGATAAAAAAATTACGAATGTGTGTGAAACTATTTTAAAGGCAAGTGAGAATTAGATAAATTATGATTTATAATTACCACTGTGTGGATAATTTGTCAAAATTTTTAATGAAACAAATTTAATTTAAAGTAACAAAATAAAAGACAGTCATTGGGAAACTACCTGCTTCCACAGACTAATTCAACTTGTCAGTGACAGTTCACCACCTCAGAGTCTCACCCAAACAATATCAGGACATTCTGATGTAAATTAAAAACCATAGGAATGTCATACTTTCACCCATTTCTCTTTAAATTTAGGGTAGATGGAAATATCATGTTTTTCACTGTTTTGGTTGTGGCAACAGATGAGGAGATTCCTATGGCACTTGAAAAAGATGGCGTCATTGAAAAGATAGCAATGGGCAGTGAGTTACTGCACTGCCTGCTTGTTTACTAGTCTGGTAGCCGTTACATCAACAAATTAGGTTAGCCTACAAAATTAGAGGTCTGGTGCTTGCATGAAAAGCGTGGTCTGGAAAGGAGTCAAATTGCCGGCCTGACTTATTGTCACAGCCCCTCAGAATACCATTGATGAGTTTTTGGGGCAAATTTAAGTTGAAGGTGTGAAGAATTTACCTTGTTTCTTCTCTCACAATATGTGTATTTAAATCTCAGAATGAGAATGGATCTATTTTTGCTCCTTGTGATCAGATCCTGAGGAACGTGGAGTCATCATCGAGTGTCCAGCCTCACTTCTTGGAGTTCCTGCTGTCCTTGGGCTGGCCTGTGGACGTGGGACGCCACCCAGGTTGGACGGGACACCTGGACACCAGCTGGTCCCTGAACTCCTGCTGCGACAACAATGATACACAACAAATAGGTGAGCTATTTGGCATTAAATCTGAAGACAGTTTTTTTTATAGTAACAATGTCAATGACACACACATTTGTTTACTGCAGAGGAAGCAGCTACTCCTGAGGACACCGGAGGTTCTGTGTTCAACGGGGAGAAGAAGGTTTTGTACTACGCTGATGCTCTGACAGAGATTGCCTTCGTTGTTCCATCTTTGACAGAAAACTCGGGTCAGTGTCCTCGCTTCTATGAAGTGGTTAGATATTGCATAAGATAAAAAGCCAGTGATGGAATCAGGAATGACAGTTGCCATTTGCTCTTTGTTGTTACCCAGAGGAGTCATCAGTGCACAGTGACTCCACAGTGGAGGCCGACACCAACACAGAAACAGTGCCTGGTTTACTCAAACAACCCAACCTCACACTGGAGCTCTTCCCCAACCATTCAGAAAACCTTGAGTCTGCCAAGAAGGTAAAGTATGGTTTATGTGGTTGTATCAGACATGTATGTTAATTAGGATTTTAGAATTTTTCAGACAAAGATTTTGCTTAAACACACCGTTTGTTGTGCTTTTTCTTTTAGCTGAGTCCTTTGGTGAAGGCAAAGAGGTCATCAACTGGAAAGTCCTTCCCGCCACTGGGTCCGGAGACAAAAGTGTTCGTGGTTTGGGTGGAGCGCTTTGATGATATTGGTAGGAACCTATTCTTTATACTGCCATATCCTTTAATTTGAGGATACTAGTGGTATTGAAAAATATTATTCTAATCTATAGATCATATTCTATTTCTTTTTCAGTAAGTTACTTCATATAAAATTGTAACGTACTCTGTGGTAGTAAAAAGAGATTCTTCGTGAACACTGGATTGAAGTGCATGAATGTCATTGTTTCTGTGTTTTTAGAGAACTTCCCGTTGACTGAGCTCTTGGCGGAAACCAGCACAGGCTTGGAGGCTAGCATGAGCAACAGCACTTCCTGCAGGTATATAGAAGTTTGCATTTTGCTGACAGCATGATACGCATGCTGTTAATGTATTGGCTATTGGCTTTATGCAAAAATAAAGAATAACAACACCTCTGCAAAACTGTATGTAGCACAGAAAACCACTGCATAAACACACAGTGAGCAAAGCAGGAAGTACAACAGGCAGTGTGCAAAAGCGAGCAAAGAAGAGGAAGTGTCACAGAGCTGTGATGATGCCTCAGGAGATCTTGGTTGTAGATAAACACCGACTGAGCCCATGGACCACATTCTTCAAAAGTATTTAAATGTGTTGTGTTTAACCACATAAAGAGTTCCCCCTTAGAGAGGCCATTGGATGAAGGTGTGTGACCTGATGCATTTATTTCTTTAATTACAAATAATTTACTGAATGCCCAGGTCAAGATAATGAGTTGTTGGCATATTTTCAAGTTTGCTTGATTGACTTTTTACTTTTCATCACAACAAACAAATAACTTTTGAGGCCATTCAAATTTGAAACCAGAAGCAGAGAAGGAAGCAAGTCAGAAATATATACATTTCTCTGCTTACCTGATTGTTTCATGAAAACCTATTTTTACACTTAAGTTCAGTCAAGTGCTACATGATGGCAGCCAGGTCCGTCAAGATATTTAAATCCAAGGTTTAATTTTGGTATTATCATCATATCATATATCATATAAGAATGTCTTTTTGCTTGAGTATTAAGGATGTGTCAGGAATGGTGGCCTCTGTACAGTGAAATGTAACATTATACGTCTTATTTATATTCTATATGTCATAATGTTGTCATGGTAGAGGCTCAAGCTGGAGTCGTATTAGGTTGCTACATGCTTCCCCCTCTTTATGTCAACAGCTATAAACTGTATTATATTAATCTATTACATCCAAATGTGCTTTTTTGTGTTTTAAAATTGTCCCACTCTTCCCCAAACACAGTACACATAAATTATTTAACTCTTTTCAACCTTTTATGTTGCAGCTTTATGCCAAAGTTAAAACAATCCTCATGGGTCCACACTGAGTGTGCCTTAGTCACAAAGTGAAAACTAAAATATTTACATTGATAACTGGTCAGACTCTTTACTCTGACACGTGAAATGGTTTGTGCTTATTTACTTCAGCTTTAGGCTTTAGTATAACTAGAGTATGAAGGGATCTGAATACTTTGGGAATTCTCTGTACTCCCACAATAAATGAATCACTGTTTGTAACAGATTAAATACCCACTTCCTTTCTTTATCTTGACAAATCCCTAAATGTCTTTCTATCTGTTGTTTTGCAGGTCGGGCTTACTAGAGAAGGATGTTCCACTGATCTTCATCCAGCCTCTGAAGACGGGACTGTTCAGGATTCGGCTGCATGGAGCTGTGGGCAAATTTGGCATGGTGATCCCCCTGGTGGACGGCATGGTGGTCAGCCGCAGAGCTCTAGGTAACAGCACTCGCCCTTAGTTTGTCCCCCACCTCCCAACCTCACTTCTATTACTTAACAGAAAGAGCAGGGTTGTTAAATCCAAGTCTACATCAACTCTTCTACCAATACACGTGGCGTCCACACTACTCTGGAGTTTTAGAGACGCTAAAATGTGCACATTCATCTTATGGTGGGTGACTCAGTTTGAAAGGCACTGGAAATACACTCAATTTTATAAGTTTTAGTATGGTTTCCACTCGGTACATTTTGGTTTGTAACATGAAGAAGGAATGGGTGTCATCTTTTGATCACTTAAATTGAGAGAGAGCGCCGTACCATTTTTTTATCCGTACCATTAAATCAATGCATACCACTTATGGTCAGCAGATGGCATAATACAGGGATCATCACTCATTGGTGCAGCTTCTCTCTACTGCAAATATATTGTGCACCATTAAAAAAACATAAAGGCACCTCATAAATCATGTGCAGAACAGCCACTTCATATTTATTCCATCTGAGCTGTTTTACTGATAAATGCCTGTGTTTCCATGTGCTGTTTTATATTAAATGAAAAAAGCAACAAGTGAGGTAGTAGTAGAAAAAAAATTGAACAGTACGGTGGCCCTGAAGTGCAAATCATAACAACAACTGGGGAAAACCTGCAGCAAATACGCACAACAGGAATTAAGAAAACACAACAACCAAAAAGAAAACATAATGCCAAATAAAAAAAAGCAACAGCAAATAAGGACATTTTGGTTGATTCCAGTAAAGCCAGTAATTCAAACAGGTTGAACCCACTGTCAGAGCTGCTTCCTCTCACGACTGACGACCTCACCTGTTTGCGTCCCTCTCCCAGGGTTCCTGGTGCGTCAGACGGTCATCAACGTGTGCCGACGGAAGCGTCTGGAAAGTGACTTGTACAACCCGCCCCATGTGAGGCGGAAGCAGAAAATAACGGAGATTGTCCAGCGTTACCGCAACAAGCAGCTGGAGCCAGAGTTTTACACCTCGCTCTTCCATGATGTGGGGGAGGGAAAGCCTCACCTCTAATCCCCCGGCCCTGTCCTAACACTGGCTCACAAGCGCACACAGACACACACACATGCTTTATACCTATACTCTTACACCATTTACATACATACACACCCACGCCACACACACACACACACACAGAATCTTTATATTTATACTGTACTATTTTGTTATTTATATGAATACATATATCAACACTGTCTGCCTTTGACTCTGAGAGCAAAGTGTCAAAAACCATGCCAAGGTGGAAAAGCTACATTTCTGTGTCGCAGCCTCTCGCGGAACATTTGAATGGCTGAAGTTCAACGGTCTCTGCTCATTAGGTCTCATGCTTTGTGGCGAAAGAGTTTTCTGCTTGTCTTCAAACTGCAATACGATAGTTACACTGTTGGCCTTTCTCAACTTGTAAAAAAAAAATAATGTTTGTTCTCTAAACCCTGTGACATGAGTGAATTTCCTGATGGTTTTGGTAATACAGAGTTGTGTCCAAAAAACCCAGATCTGTTTTTTTTTTTTGTTGTAATCAAACAGATTCATAGCTGGATCTTTGCCGAGGACACAAACATGCAAGCGTCATACAAAATGTTGTTAAATCTGAATCACTGCGGCTTTCAGGCAAGTTGCTTTGATAGAGCGCAGACATGATGGACATCGTTAACGGCCAATCATCTACACCCAGACGTCAGCTAAAGTCTTCCCAGTGCAAACAGAAGTTCGGCCGCTGCAGCAGCTTACTGAGTTTTTTGTTTTTTTTCTTCAGATGATTTACAGGACTCCTGTGTTCTATTACTGTATGTGGGTGTCTCTGTGCCTGTCTCAAAGTCATCCCATCCCACAGCAGCCACTGCACTGTGTTTGTGTGTGTGTGTGTGTTCACATGTATCCTTATTCAAATAATCAACACTACAAGAAGTCGTACTGACCCCTAAACCTCCCACAGAAAGCATTTCATGATGAATTATGTCACTTTAAAAACAAATGCGTCTCAAAGTAAATTCAGTTTTGAACATTTCAATCTCGGTCAAAGCTCGGTAACTGGAGAGTTTGCCGGTAAAGCAGTGACGGAGCTCCTGGAGTTTGCACTTGATGATCGCAGAGCTGATAACACAAGGACCACAAGGACATTTTAGCTTTGGAGTTTCAAACGTGTCACAGATCTGCACATCCCATAAAACACAAGCAGGTGTTGAACCAATGATTTAAAGTGGAGGCAGACAAATGGAGGTGCGTACACCGTCCCTCATTTCTATGCAGTTTTAATGATCATCTCAATACAACTGAATAGGAGCGAGCGCTGCTGTGCAAACCTCCATTCTGCTGCTGACAAACAACCACGGGACAAATTAAGTGTCTACCAAATCTATGGTGATGTATTCAGAGGCCAAAAATAATCACTGTAACAGCGTTTCTAACGTCCATCTTGCCTGATCACAGCTATATTTTTTTTAATTCTAAATCCCAGAAAGAGAAAATTTAATCATTTTGGTTTCATTTCAAATTTTTGCCTTCACAAATATTTCTTTGGGGGGCTTCACAGTTTCACTTTAGTTTACTCACTGTACTTTGGTCTATTCAAGCTCTCCTCACTGTCTGCCTGTAACAATGTGAATTTATTTATCACAGCGATGGGACAGGACACACAACTCTCGTTTCTTATGTTTTGGAAAGTCTTAATGCACTGAGCACATTTTCTGTTTTATTTTCTATTCCCTGTGGTTCCCCTTCCATGTCTTTTTGTACTTTTGTGCATTTTGAAAGAAACCCCTGCTAAAGGAAGAGTTTTATCTTGTGAAATATGAATGAAGAAGAGGCGCCGGCGAGTTTTTAAAACCTATCATGTCTAACTGTGTGACTCACTTTTTACAACCGTGCTTTATGCACATGCCTTTTTTTTGGAAGGAAAAAAAACACATTAAATATGCTTCAAAGAAACTACATACAATCAGTCATACATTGTATCCTGTGTTACTCCTCTGATCATATTTAAGGATTTGCCATGTACAGAAGAGGAGGATGATATGTAAATATATGAAAGTGAAGGGCATTTACAAATTGTCTGTTGCATTCATCTGAGACGGCGAGAAAAAGCTATGTGTGTATGCAATTATGTGTTGGAGGATCACAATGGGTATTGAATGTAACATGCATCAATTAAAACTATTATGAGCTTTTAATTTCTCCCATTTCCAATGTTTGACTTTTTGTTCGCAGGATTTATAAAGGGCAAAAAATTCATAAAAAAATATAAAATTTTCTCTGCAGAGGATGTAGATTTAGATCTCAGTTAACTCTGATAACTAGGAGCCAAATGAAATGCACAGTTATTCTATGATAAATATTTGCACCACAAACTGAATGACAGCCTGCGGCATTGGTTGTGGTCTGGTGTAAAATAAAGAGGGAGAGAAACAAAGCCTAGTATTGTAACTTGATAAGACTTGTAAAGATGCCGCAGCTAACCCTCCGGGCCTCGGAGCTGTATCAAATTATAACGGACTGTAACTGAAAATAGAACTTTGTTCTGTTTGACTTTAACAACTAATGGTTCCCCACCTTTATTTATGTTTGCAGCATAACCACACACAGCAGGTGTGACACCACTAACAGTCAATGTTGTGTATTTATGCTGCATCAGAATGATCATGCTTAATGTGGAAGAGGAACAAGTCAACGTATTAAAGTATATGAAATATGGAGGGAAATGATTAGGCTGCAGGTACAATTCAGAGCCTCTACACAGGAAAACAAAGTGTTTTCGAGACCTGAAGGCGAGTGAGTTGTGCACTTATATCTGTTTCCACCAGAGGGCGCCTTTCTCTTGAATTGACCAGAAACACATTGGATACTGTTGTTACAAACTACAGGGGTCTAAATATTGAGCTAACTTAATTTAGTATATTGGACTATATTTATAATTTCAAAATACTTTATTATAAGTATTTTCTGGTCGTTGTGTAATTTCTTTCAAATAAAAAACAACTAATTTTTTCAGTCTTAACTCATCAAGCGTGTATGCTTATGGCGGCTAAAGCTAGAATGGCTGTATAAAGATAATTAATGAATGTGTTAATCCGTTTTTTGAATTCTTCGTATTTGGTCACGTATGATGCCAAAAGTTCTGAAAAAGCAATTGATTGAAGGGAAGGCTACATTTATGCTCTTTATTGTTCTATGTTAGGATGTTTGATCATTAACATCCAATAAGCGTATCGTCACACTGAATGAAAAATATTGACAGTTACAGGATACAATATAAAGTGCTGGGTTTTCTCGATTCAGTTGAATTTGCAGCACATATAAAGTACATACAAACTTTCTAACAAACAACAACCCAGTTTTATTCAAGCCACGATTCTGTTGGCTACTCATTTGTTGGTAAGTCTGACATACAAATAGTGACTCCTCTGAAGATGAGAAGCAATTAGTCATTGGTAAGAAATAATAATTTAGGAATTAACCCGAGTATTTGACCATGATATCAGACCTCAACCGCTCCAGTGTCCAACCCAAAGTTACTCCCTTGGGGTTAAGACTTGCCATTTGGATTAAGTTGAGGGTTAAGGGTAGGCATTGGTTGTGATGGGTAAGGTCCCCACTGAGATACATGTACAAGGTTGTGTGTGTGGTCTAATACTTTGCTTTAAGGTTGGGTTCAGTTAAGATTTGGTTTAAGGTTAGCTGTAGTTTTAAGGTTAGGTGTAGTTTAAGGTTAGCTTTAGTTTAAGGTAAGCTTTAATTTAAGGTAAGCTTTAGTGTACGGTTAGGTTTAGGTTACGTTCAATTTAGTTTAAGTTTGGGTTAAGTTAAGGTAAATGTTGGTTTAAAGTTATGTAAAGGTTAAGTATGTATTGACTATGGTTGATCTCCAGGAAATCAATGTAAGTCAAAGTAAAGCCATGGAGATTTCACTCTCTCTCTCTCTCTCTCTCTCTCGCTCTGTGTGTGTGTGTGTGTAGAGTGTGTAGACTGTGTTGTGTAGTGTGTGTGTCCCTCCTCCTCCTCCTCCTCTTCCTCTCCCCCCCTCGGGTCCGGAGCGGAGCCTCCATCGCCACCACCCCCCGCACTCAGCTGCTGTGTATCGGCCACACAGCGGCTCCCTGTCCTGTCCGCTCCCCTTGCTCCGCGGCTGTTCCCGGTACTTGCGTGGAACCCGCCCCCCCCGTGCTGCTTCCTTCGCCCCATCACTCCCTGCCGGGCAGCGTGTGTGTTCAGGTCGAGCAGAGGGAGGTGAAAGTTGCAACATGGACTGAAGCAACAGCCCGGCGGAGCGTGGATATACACCTGAAGAAGAAGCGGAGCTCCGCGGCACAGAGAGCAGCTTCCCCCGGGTTGACCTCCCACCATGGACGAGGAGGACGCGCACATGGAGAACGGAGTGCACGCCGCCCGGGACTCGGACCGGCAGCAGCGGCTCCGGCTCTGCGTCCTGAACGAGATGCTGAACACGGAGAGGGACTATGTCCGCACGCTGCTGTTCCTCCAGTCCGTAAGTTTGACACCTTCTCCCCGAGCCAAACTCCAGTCATCGAAACGTCCATTGTTGTCTTTTAGAGAACACGAACGCATCGTGAGTTTTATTAAGAAGCTGCCGACGCTGTATTGAAAAGCAGGCTCCACTCTTTAATTCGGCTAGCAAACCATATACGAAGTGGGATCCGTTACAAGCAAAAAGTAGATTTAATATTCCCCCCTCTGGTGCAGATAACGGGATAAATCAGGAGAAATTCGCATGGAGTTTGGTTTGACCTTCTCTCCACAAGCTTCTAATAACAGCTTAACTTTTCAATCCCGTGTTTGATAAAGATATGTGTGTGTGTGTGTGTGTGTGTGTGTGTGTGTGTGTGTGTGTGTGTGTGTGTGTGTGTGTGTGTGTGTGTGTGTGTGTGTGTGTGTGTGTGTGTGTGTGTGTGTGTGTGTGTGTGTGTGTGTGTGTGTGTGTGTGTGTGTGTGTGTAAACATAACACAAGTTGTGCCCACTGTACAGCTGTTGGTTGTGTTCATGTCCTCATACAGATGTGTGATGTGCAGCCTGACATAAACAAAGAGTGTAACTGCTGCATCTCAGCCTCATGTTCTTAATGGTTTTATTCAATTGTCACAGTTTCCTTGCTGGAGTCTCGCTGGGGTGGCATCATTCACACCTCACTATTGTGTGGTAAAGCTCAGGTTCAAGACAATCAAAGGGGAGGTTCTGTGTGTCTCTCCAATTAAATAGATATTCATGAGCACTCTCAACCACCACACCTCCTCTTCCTCCTTCTTCCTCCTTCTTCCTCCAGACTCTGCTAGGGAGTCATTTCAGCACCCTCACTTATATATTCAGTCTTTGCACAACACCACCGGCTTCCGCTGATGAGTGAATGTCCTGGTAATTTTACACGCTCCCTGTCAGACACCAACACCGGTTGTTGTTGGCTCCCAGCTGCTGGAGAGAGAGAGGGAGAGAGAGACAGAAAGAGAGAGAGAGGGAGAGAGAGACTATCCCATTAGTCACGTTCCTTCTCCTCCCTTTGCCACCTATGCCTCAGCGTGTGAGGTAGGTGGACGGTGCAGGTGGTTCTGCTTCAGAAAAATTGGGTGTGGGGTTCAACTTCGACTGAATGAGTTGGTTTAATTTCACTCGAGAGCAGCGACGTGACTGTGCCTGATTCCAAACCCCCTCTTTTAGTTGCCCCCCTCACACAACACGGTCAAAGGTCAGGGTCAGCTGCAAAACATCACCCCTTGGCCCGGGAGGGGATCCAGACTCTCTGGTTTCGTTGCCCTGACTCTTTAAAAAGCCTGCACCCATTCCTTACTTGCTGATAAAAGCCTATTTCTGATGAACTTGCTAATGATTCAGTGTACATTTCAAATTTTCAACATCTGGCAAGTATTTATAAAAAGGGGAAAAAAGTCACGGTTCCGTCTTCTCTCTCTCGCGCTGTCACATGTTTGGAGACTTCCTCTCTGTCGCTGAGATACTGAGCTACTTGAGGATCTTACAGTTGACTTTCTCAAAACGACACCCACTCAATGCTGCTCCAGGATGATGTGTTCCAACTTTTTAAACTTCTGTTTAAATAAAGAGATTATTTGGGGGGGCCAGTTCCTGTGACACTGCTTTTCTTCTCAGTTGCACAAGAGGCAGTCAAGGCTTATCTTCTGTTACAAGACAGACCAGGCGGCAGAGGGAAATGCTTTGACGACACCCCCCCCCCCACTTCTGGCATAATGATAAAGACAAAGCCCCACTGATTTATCTGAGAAGTCTGGGGGGCTTTTTTTTCTTTCCTGTGGACATCTGAAAACTGTCAGTGCCAGAGCTCTCGTCTGTGCTTCTCCGCATCATCACATCAATTGGCATCGTTTGATTTAAGCCATATTGTGAAGAGCCAGAGCGGAGTGATGCGTGTGGGCTCCAGGGGAATTCTGTTATCTCTAGCATCTTTGCATAGAATGCCCTTTCTACGGCTGCAGCCAATCTGGGTGTCAAGACTCATCCCACACTTTTAAGACGTTGGGATGTTTGTTAGGATTTGTGTCAAACTATGTTTTGTCTAAATTCTGCTCTTGAAAAATCTGCGTTTTTAGTATAATACCACGTTGACACCCAAATAAGTTTGCATAGGCATTTGTTTGGGCAAACACACACAAAAAAGGCATGACTCCATTCCCATTGCCAGAAGAGGAGTTTGCCGATCTGTGTTTTCTTCTCATGTTTGACGTTGCCAATGCACTGAAAACTGAGGCGCTCTCTCGCCTTGCTGATTAGTAAATATCACTTTCTCCCAGTGGTTTGGTCTCCATCCCTACCATGTCTACTGCAGGATCATTTGACCCGGGAGCGAATGCCGATTGTATCCATTCCCACTGCAGACAAAAAACAGATGTTGGTGAGTGTTAGGTTTTTTTTGAAGGAATCAGGGCTTAAGAAAGGCTAAACCAGTCATGCTCTGCTGCTTTGTGTTGCACAAATAGACTTTTTTTTTTTTTTTTGCACCATCTTGTGAACAAGAATTTCTCTAGGCTTAAATGCATGGATGTGATTGCCCTAATTACGAGTCATTCCCATATGGGCACATACAATACTATGGCAACAAGCTTGATGCCAATAGCATGCTATATATGATGAGCATATGTTGTGTGTACATGCGAGACCCTTCCCTGAGTCAACTATAGGGGGGTGTTATGGCATCTGGGCTTAGTGGCTTAGATACCTAAAGGTGGAAATGGCCTTTGAGACATTTGAAACAAAGACACCAGTGCCAATCCTCAGTAAATCTCCCCCAGTACTCTCCATCCAGGGTCCAGCCGAGCATGCTCCGCTTCCCTCAGCAGGAGCTGGAGCTTTGTCACCATGCAGCCCACAGTGGTGTTGATAAGGAACGTCTGGCTGTGGGAGCTCAGAGCATATGGTTTCAGTATAGATAGAGAGGTTCCGGGTGGGGGGATAGTTGGTCAGGGATGCGTAGTCCCTCAGTGTGAAGATGCTAATGAATAGAGCGCATTCATTCATTGAATTATTTTGTGATGATGAATTATGTGCTGTGTATCTTTTGAGTGTCTGCTCTTTCTCAACCTGCCACCTGGATCCCTCCTGTATTGAATAGAGAGGTTGATTATCAGCCATATTATTGCAACCATCCAATGTTGACTCACCACAAGCTATGAGATTGTGAAACGATGTTCTATGCTCATGTAGAAGTGACAAGTACATGATACCATGATGGTATGATACAAGGAAAAGCTGTTTCATTTGCAATGTCAAGGAGAAGCACGACATTACCCACAATCCTCAATTGTAGTAGCAGCGTCTCTGATTGGTTACGTTAACTGTGAATATCATATCGGCTATGATAGGATGGTTCAGCATCACTACACTAGGTTCCTATACTATACACTATAGGACACACTATATACACAACACAAACTACAATATATTGCAACAAACAACAAGGTTAAATACCAGTAGAAGCACATGGGAAGTCATTAGAAGTAAACATTTGCAATGGTTTATGGGATGTGTTGTTTCTTCACTCTTGATATACCTTTGCACTATTTTCTGTTTTCTGCTGTATTCGTTGGTCTGGATCAAATATTTTATTGTCACGATTCATCTTGTAGATGGCGGGAGTGGTTCCCATCACATTTAACTCTTTTTGGAACGTCAATGGAGAAAATGAATGAGAACTTTACTTCTGGAAGCAGAGCCTTTCTAAAAGTGGATGGTCACTGTTACGCTCTATGTTTAGTTTGTTTACATGTCCTCTGTAAGTTATACATACATGTAGACCGGAGTAGAGACTGTGTGGGAGTGAAACAGCAAATTATGTTTTCCTCAGCCAATAAAAAAAAACTTATACTTGTACTTAAACACAGCAAGGTTTGGGGTTTCAGCTTTTTCAATGTGGCTGTCAGACTCCTTTGTTGCCACTCTGAGGATATCTGGACATGACGTCATGTCGACATTTAAACATTTACATCTAGAACAAATCCCTATTCTCAGGTGCTTTTTTTGTGTAGATGCCCTCAGTTTCCTTCTTATCTGAGGGCACCTGATGGTTTTGATTTCCTCCGTCTCACTGGGATTATTTCCTCACGTCCACGGCTGAACGGCAGCTAGCCGCCGACCGTCCACATCATTCTTCATTACCTTATCGCTGACTTATTTTGCACCTCCCTTTGTGCTCCTCCTCAAACCTCCTGGATCTCTAGCCCCTGTGCAGCATCGCTTATCAATCGCAATGATTGCAGTGACACACAAAAGAGATGGTTATCCGGCTTTGGCATCTCAGCCATTCTGCATGTCACTCATCCCCTGGCAATTACCAGTGCCAACGAGCTCATCCAATGTGCTGGAGGGAAGCATGTCGGGGTGAGGGGAGGAGGAGAGGTGAGGAGGGGGCTGGGGGTGTGAAAAGAGGGATTAGGGGATTCATTTAGCTCTGCGCTATCATTGTCAATCTCCTAATCTAGAGGCCTCATTTAAACAAGCAGATTCCTTTTCAATTCAAAGTTTATGGTGATAACTGCTCGTTTCAAGCTTTTGTCGCAACTCTGTGAATTGATAATTTCTTAGTGCCATAGATTAGCTGGGATCTTCTTCAGGGCAACGCTCTGTTGATATAATCCGGGAAAACGGATTTCCCCTGCCACAATGACCAAAATGTAGGCTATCAACAACAGGAATATGGTCACTGGCATCATACCCGGTAGAGTTGGGGGAATTTCCTTCAGAACCAAAAAGTGGGAGTTTGCCAATTTAAAGGCTGCTGGATTTGTTTTGACCATGCTGACCCATGGCAGAGTGAAGACAACAGGGGAATTGTGTGGCCAATAAGTTAGTCAGCCTTCGACCTCCCTTTTCCACTCGGAGAAGTGAGAGATGGAGAGAAGGGTATCCAGGAAGGCCTTGTCAATGCTGCAGGATAATAGGAAACATCTGGAAATCCTGCCCTCTGTGACCTTTTTGCTTTAGGCCACACACGAGTGAGGTTACACACGTCTAATGCCGATGTGTGTTTGTGTGGATAAATGATATTGAGTTTCCAGTGTGTGATTGCACGTTCATTTTATAGCTCACACCTCCGTCTCATCCTGTTGTTGATCTTTCTGTACGTGGACCTGGAGTCACTGTTGACAAGCCCCGCAAAGCAAACAGGATGACAAGAGCACATGATCAGAAACACAGAAGACGCCATGCGACCTGTGCCCTGGAAGACCCACATGCAGGAAGTCAGCCTTGAGCTTCCTCTCCAAACTTGAGCCTGTGCGTACCTCTTTACTTTCTTTTTCTCTTGCTCCATCTCTCCTTCCTTCCCTACTCAGTGGGAAAGACCAGCATTGAGTTTCTCTGGGCTGGGGAGGAGAGGCGGGGGGGGGGTGCGGGGGGGGGTATAAATAGCTTCAGATTCTAACTCATCACGGCCACAACGCTGGTGGTTTCAGCCCTCTGCAACCTTAGCCCTGCTGAAGTCATACACACATCACAGATATAGCGAGAGGAGGGAGGGTCCATCCTAACAGCAGGTAGAGCAGTTACTATGGCACGCTGCTGGGATTTTGCGAGGGTTTTTATTATTACTGGGCTTTAAACTCTCTGCTGCGTGCTTTATATGTTTTGGTTTAAAAATATTGTAACCGCCCATTCAATCAGTCATGCTAAATGTTATCGTCCATAACCAGAAGAACAGAGGGGCTGCTCGGGGGCCAGCAGCTCTGTGGTTGTACTGGGCTGCTGCCTGGTGTGTAACTGTGTGAATGTGATCAGGGTGTTCCTGTAAAAGAGAGGTTGCCTCCTGGGGCAATAACCCTGAATTAAAAGGGTAAAACAGGCGTTGGACTTCATGTTTATGTTTGAAAACGGGGATTCAAATGATCGCCGTCCACATCAGGGTTCTGACTCTGTATTGGTTTTAATCCCTGCCCATGGTAAGCTGCCTGAAAATGCATATCACGTGACACTCAACTCTATTCACATACACTGGGCATGTGCACGCTGGTGAAAACAGGAAGCATTTGGTTGTTACTTGCAGAAAGAGCAAGGCTACAGAAAAGACAGAGCAATGTTAAAAAGGAAGAGCAGTTAGTTAAGACAACATGGTCAGTTGTTTTCTTCCGGAAGGTGGGGGGGTCCTGTGATGAATCAGTTAAGGCTAAGTCGTGAACAATAATTCTAAATCAGCCGGCGGTTGTGACATCATCGTGTCCAAACGTCTGAGTTTTTTCTGCCCGTCCAGACTAAAACACAGCCCTGTAGTGTTCAAACTAAAACAGGACAAGCAGTTTTTACAAACTTCTCAGTTTTAGCGGCTCTACAACTCTGGAAGAGTGTGGACGCCAGACATGTCTGTTTCAGAGTTGATGTGTTTTCAAATGAGAAAGTAGTATTGTCTATCTAGCCAAGACTGAGAGAACCACCATAACCCAAGTCAGTTCATAAACCACGAGCTGCCTTTTATACACACATATTAATGCTATAATTGCCAATCGTGCAACCTTCCATCTCTGGACAATTGGTGCCATGCAGTGCGGCTATAGAGCCAGACCTATTTCATTCCTCTGCCGGGTGTCAATGCCAGTTTCCAACTCAATATTAGTGCTTTTTTTTTAAAAGTCATGTGTGTTGATAAGCCATTTCTTTGAGGCATAGGACTGCAGCAGGAATTTTAAGAATTCAAGTTAACAAGTCTAAACCACTGTAACACCCAGAGGCATGATGTCAACCCCCACAGCCCAGCCCCTCCACCCCCTCCCTACACAAGAGATGTTTGTGGATTCTTCCAGCCATGAATTAGCATAGGATTAAAGTACTTCTGCGTGATCAGTATGAGGTGGGTGTGTTTTGGGGTCTCTGTGAAATTTCCTTTTGGTTTAAACAAATTAATGTATTTTTCTCTGAGTAGTTCCTAGTTAATGTTTACACTATTAAAAAAGTGATTGTATTCAGGAGTGTGGAATCTGAGGTTTGTGTGGAGGTAAGGACCTGTAGTTAGTCAGGAATCATATCAGCTCACTGATTCCTCTGTGTCAGACATTAGAGCGGATGGTGTGGAGAATGTGGCCCGAGAGACTTTAAAGATGTGCTGTTAGGGACATTTTTATGATGGGAGCAAACATCCAATAAGAGGCACCGTCGCTCTGTGTGTGAAAGGCTCTGTGGAGTGCTTTTCAACAGGCTGATATACGATACAATGGGTGACCTGGCCTGAATTGTAAAAGCGCGGCAACATGAGCTCCCTAATGTCCCTTTGGAGATCATGACCCGGACAAAGTCGGGGCACGTACTTTCTCAGGGTAGCCACTGGGTGCAGTGGCCGTGCCACATGTTTGTTTACTGCACTCTTTAGGGTTGCATGCATGGGATGGATGGATACCTGCAGAATGTCTTGGCATAGTCTCTCCCCTCCGAGCTTCCTGTTTGCCCTACGTACTGTGGCGGCGGGCTTACAATGTTTGTTTGCTTTCTCAAATACAACCAGATGTGTGGCTTCTTTCAGGGGTCAGAGGTCATACTCCTTATAGAAAAATGTGGAACAAGAAAACACAACAATTAAACACCTTCACACAAAGCTTCTTTAATTTAGAGAGTATGTTGTGGATCGTTTTAGATTATAATACTAGACGGTGGAAATCTTGCTGGATCAGGGCGGGTCAGAGTATGCCTGGCCTGTACGCTGCCCAGCCAGGAAACTGTTCACATGACACAATGGGACAAAGAAGGAGTGACACACACACACACACACACACACACACACACACACACACACACACACACACACACACACTCACACTCACACTCACACTCACACTCGCACACTCCTAAGTAGGTCTTCCATTGTTTTTTTTGTTCCATGGTACGGAAATGCACTTTGAAGTAACATTAAGTGGTTTGTTTAAAATGTTGTCCTCCAAAATAAAGCTAGGGACCAGTCATCCTTGTATAAGATGATAATTATTTTCTTGTTAATCTCCTCTCTTTTGTTTCGGCTCCTCAGGCTCACGTCTGCTCTTTTAATGTCAACGCTGAGACTGTTACTGTGTGTGTGTTGTGAACAAAACCGAATGAAAATTGTGTCAGAGCTCTTTGTGTGACAGCCTGAGTGAGAGGTGTGGATGGATCAGAGGTGGGAAGTTGAAGAGCGTTGCTGGATTAACTTTTCTAGTTAGCTACCACATCTATAAACTGAGAACTTAATAGAATTGAAAACAAGTTACACCAATTATTGTTATTAAAGCCAATTAGTTAAATACGCTGTTGACTGAGTTGATTTCATGACAGTTGCTGATAAATTCTTTGGCCTGGTTGCTGAATGGCTTTTACTTTATATTAGTCTCCTTCTTTCTAATGACAGTTTTGCCAACTAACAGCACACACGCTTTACTCTGATGATTTTGTGCTGATGTGCTGAAAAGGTAACAATTTTACCTGAAGAATCACCACTGCTGGTTTTTGTCTCCAGATGTGATTGATATGAATCTTTTACAGAATAGCTGTGAAAGAAAAAAGTAGAGTTTGAGCAGTATGGGCTATTTCAATGGCAGATTTTACGATTTTAATTCAGATAACATAATGACACACACAAAATGTACTGACATTAACATAAAAGGTGTTATTCCCCTCAACAGTGAAAATGTTGAGATAAAAAGGTGCATTGCTTCAGGTTTCTTGAGTAGCGTTGCACTGTTGTTATTATTTAAAAGAAAATGTCCACAACTCCAGATATCGGCCAGCAGATTATATTTTACCAACTAATTACTATCACTACAATTAATTTTATGTGGATTTTACCAGGACCCTTGTCTCTTCTTCATCTTGTTATTTTCAGTCTCAGAATTTACGCTCCACACTCAGTTATCTCTCTGTGATAATTGTGCTTGCCCAGAGATAAATAATCCTGGAAGCATCACTTTCAGAACTGGAAACTAAGACGAGTGTTGGTTGCATTGGTGGCTGCCAAAAACGAGAAGTTGAATGAATGTAGGTCAGCTTCATCCGTGGTTTCAGAGCTAGAAAAGGACAAAAATGGATTTAACTAGCAGCTGTCTGTCTGTCCGTCCGTCTATCCAACTAACACTGTTCTGTATCACGTTGGTAAATACTGTTTAAGTTAGAACCAGTGGCTGCTCTCTATGATCTTCCCCTTCCCTGCTTTGCCAAATGACCATTATTGTGTTGTGCTGTATACTCATTTATTTGGTCCCCCCTCTTTTCTCTGTCTGTGCCCATGACACTGTTTGTGTCTGCCCAGCTGAATGCCAGGTGTTGGCCTGCTGCGTTTGGTGTTGCTTGACACAAATCTACTGTATGAAAGCGAAAACATGTGTTTGTTATGAAAAACACATGTTTTTGTTATGAAATGTGAACAGGTATTGTTTCTGTAGTTTTGCTTAAATGATCGCCTGTGCTACATCCCTCTCTGAAAGCTCTGCACATCTCCGATGGCTCACTCAACACCCTGCTCTCCATGCGTGTTCCAGTCTGTGATGCCTACGTCTGTCAGCACCAAAAAAACATGCGTCCAAACTTCCAGATGGTCTGTGCAATCTGGTCCATGATGTTATCTCCAGATCACCACATGTCACCCTCAACAGGAAAGCCACTTGGAAAAGGGGTTCGCAGAAAAATCTCCATTGAGGGTCAGCACCATTAGAAATTAAATTAGTTAAATAAATAATTTAAAAAAGTGTAATTTTAGCTGCGTTGAAAGTAATTAAACATGTCACATTGATATAAAATTAGATCATCTTAACAGATTTATAGGTTGACCCAGAAGCAAGAACTGCTGCTAACAGTCGGTGCACAAATGATAACAAGTATTAATTACATTTTCCACACTAACGGCTTTGCAAGCTATTTCCATTCGAGCTGTCACAAGAGGAGTGTGTGAGAGCAAGTGTCACGCGCTTCCCTGTGTTTTGCACCAATTGATGTGTAATGAGAGACAGAATTGAGGGAGAGTGTGTAATTGTCTGACAGAAGCTACGTGAAAAAGTGGATGTATCATAATTGATTTTTAAAGCACATTAATTATAAGAAGTCACTGTTAAAAGAGCATGCAGCAAAACAAGATAGAAAAAATGCTCCAGCCCTCAGTAATAACGATTCCTGTCAACTCAGAGAACAAAAGTCACGGTCAGAAATTATAGTTACTGTCCTTTGCAATTTAGACAGCAAAACTAATTTTGGTATAAGTTAATATATATTCAACATCATCCATTCATTTATGTAGCGGAGCTGATGTGTGCTTGATGAGTAGGCAGTCTTTAACAGGAAGTCCCTGGTCCAGTCCTGTCTGTCTGTCCTCTGTGGTTGAGACACAGTCTCATCCCCTGTCGTGTCAAGTTTCCGCCCATGTGAGCAGTTCAAAAAGCCCTGAAGTTTAAAGCGCTTCAAAGCGGAAGTGAGTGAGAGGGGGAGAAAAAAAACTGGACAAGACTCAAAGAGGACTTTGTTTTTTGGTGCCAAAAAGGGGTTTCTCTTGGAAGACAGCGAGGGACTGGTTGGAGGGTTGGGTGGGAGCGGAGGGAGTTTTTAAAGTGTTTGGGAGAGATGTGAATTACAGCTTCAGAGAGAAAGAAGTTTGCGATGGTTTACTGGGGTCCCTCATTGAGGCCACGCCACGGGCCATTCTCTGGCTCTGCTGCACTCAGGACACAAAGAGGGGATTTCTTCATTTATTTATTCAATTTCATGCCATGTCGGCCCCAAAATGGCCCCCTTCCCCTCTCCAGAACTGCCCCGTTCCTCTTTATGGCTGGCTACCCAAAACCCTCTCTGCAGAAAGAGGGACCCTTAATGGATGCATTGTTTTTAGCTTGTTGTTTTTTCTCTTGGATGAAGAGGGGTAAAGGGTTTGAGGCTGGTGACCTGAGAATTTGGACAGAAAAAAAGTCTGTGGATCTGTGATTCTGTTTGAGGACTGCAGCAATAGGTGTGGGAACCAGGGCGAATTGAAAGGGGGCTCTCGGGGCCCTCTGGAAAAGCTTTGACAAGTGTTCGAGCTTGTTCTTGATATATGAGGTCTCTTGTGAGATATCTGAATTGAGCGAGATGGCCCAGCGTTGTTGCTGAATGCTGATGGTAGTCACAGTCATGAAATCACTTGTTCCAGCCAAGAAATGGTCAAAACCCTTTTGACGTGTGGATACATTTAATATCGTCATTCTACTGATATTCCATCTTACTATGTTATCTTGCCTTTTCTTTTAAATAATAATAGCAAAAATAACTTTATAAGTATAGCAATTATCTAAACAGGGTTACCAGGTGCTTCACACAAAAGTCAATGGCAAAATTAAGAATCTATATATGGCCAACAGGAAGTACAGAATCCATCAGGCCAGGTCAATAATTCAGTTTCTTGAGCTCCATTTGGCATCACTACCAGATGAAGGCTACTGATCATCAGTGAACTAAGGAATGAATGACAGCCAGTGGCACGTTAGTTTAGTTTCTTCTGGATCTTGTTGTCCAGTAGCTCGGTAAAACAATTGAAGATAAATATTAAGCATAACCTCATTATTCCCTCAGTTTGTCTTTTAATTTCTCCTTGACATTTTCATCCTTGTTTTTGTCGCATAACATATTAGAAGGAGCCTTCTGTGTAGTTGAGTCCAATCTCCCAAACAGCCTGTCAAGGTGCGCTGTGATCAGTTCTCCCAGACATTCATTTTCTCATTAATCCCTGTTTAATATGGATGACCTTTTGCTGTAGTTAAACATCCAAATTAAAAGGATCTTCTGCTCCCGACCTGAGTGACCCTTGAGGCAACATCCCCTGCAGCAGTTTTCATCCTGACTGTGCGTCTGACAATTATGACATCTTCTTACTTCTCTATAGTTATTTTCCTACTGTTTTTTTTTCTTATCATAACCATCCAGGATTTCTTGTGTCAAGAAATGATTTTTATTGTAAAGATTTGATCCTTGTATCGTAGATTGACCCCTGGTGTCATTCACAGTGACGTTATTGACCTTCGCAGTTGTGAGCTCTCTGCCAGTCAATTAAAAGTGAAGACTTTGACTCGGAGAAAGTGGACATAACGCTGGGTCATGTGACCTAACGCTGAGTCATGTTACGTGGCCAGCTTGGCTGCAGGTAGAGAACTGTGTCCAGAGGCAGACGTGATGGCAGCAGGCGTCTTACTCACTGTTCACTGGAGCGGACGCTGGACCCCACCAGCATATGGTCCATCTGTATCTTCACACCTTACTGTCTGGCCCCTCTTCGCTCTGGTAAATCTCAACATTGAACAACCCCCACCCCCCCACCCCCATCCACCCCTCCAGGCCACGTCTGACCCTTCGGCTTTGGCTCATGTGAGATGATGCCGGATGCCTCATAGGACGACAGTTATAGGTGTTAAACAGCTGTCTGTGGTGGCAGGTGATGATGGATGTTGGGTTAGACGTGTGTTGCCAATTGCTGTTGTGGGTGGTAAAGGAGTAAATAAGGAGGACTGCATTTCTGTTGGCTCCTTTTGACACAAATAAATATCCTGATCTGTCACTTATCACACTCTCATTATAGTCTGGCTGTTGTGCCGCAAAGCTAACGCAGAGATCTACACTTTAAATCACTCCCACAGTGCACAAAGTGATTTATTTGTTTGCTACAGCTTGGTTGCATCCTACCACCAAAACCACTTTGAAAGAATCTACTTAGAACACAGTTGAGTGATAGGCCGGTCAAATGTGTTGTGTACTTTCTTTTCTCAGAAGCCCCACTTCCTGTCCAGAAGTTACATCTGCTGCTTTTTTTGCGGCGAGGCTTCACTCTGCAGACTTGTTTTCCTTCCTTGCTGAGTTGAGACACTGCCTATCTGCTTAAAAGAAACAAAATGCTTATCAAGTGTTTAGGCGTCTTGAAGTGTTGGCCTTTTTGTTATGTGTGATTGCTCGTGTTTCACTTCCTGTTTGCATGCCACACATTAAGACATACTGGCAGAGACGTGCGTTCTGATGCAGTTTGGGTTTTTTTGAACGTGTGATTTTCTTGCGCATAAATAGTTTCAGTAAAGGGAGTGAGTGACTCAGCTCAGTGGGATCGCATAACTTAAGGGCCAACTGATCACGTGGCCGGTCAGTGGCACGTTTAAAGATTTTAAGTAAAACTGCAGTCAGGGCAGTTTTACACTCGTTCTTTTTAAGTTATTTGAGAGGCAGAGAGTCACTTCTGCTTTGGCATGAGAACAAGCAAATGTAACAAAACTATACACTGTCCTCCTATTACAACACAGAAGAGGCTTTTTTATGATATTAACACTGGTTGGGAGCTATATGCATATTTGCAGCTGTAGTTGTTCCTGTTATATTTCACATTTCCCGTAGACTTGACAGTGCTTATCTAAACTGCAACGTGCTTCGACAGGAGGTCACACACTGAAGTATATTTACCAAAACCGTGAAAACAACCCTGTTCCACAGTTTGTAAATGAGGGTGTGGGGTTGTGAAAATGTTAATGAGAAGCCAACATACTTGTTTCTGAGAACTCGGTGCAACTGTATGAGAAGTGTATGCTAGGGTTTAAATTTGATCTGTCAACTTCTTAAAGGTCTCGCCTTTTTTTCTCAGAGGAATCATAACCGACTTCTTGCAACCAGCTCCATAATGGACACATAATAGATCAACCTCAGATCTGGAGAATATCTTGTGGTTAATCAAGTGTGTGTCATTCTCTGCTCATAAAGAAGAGTTTTAACCCACAACCTCTTCTCAGGAACAAAAAACTCCCTAAAGTTATTTATAATGGTAATTATCGAATTCGATAAATTGAATTAGTAAAGTGAACATATTTATTGTGATATAATCTAAATATAATTTCTAGCCATATCATCCATTCCTCTGTGTAACCTATTTAAGATGAAAGAATTTATATAATAACTATTTGCATAGCACATATCTAAACAAGGTTACAAAAGCCTTCACAAAATCCCCCCAAATTTTGTGAGTGTTTCATTATGAAGCTTTAATATCTTTTGATAAGGGTATGTTGAATATTCCTGTCTTCACCATACTGAAACATCAGTGGCATCATCCTGCATTAGTGTTGTCTTTGGCAGCATCGTGGTCTATTAAGGAGCTTGATGGTTTTGTTACCAGTGTCCCATGGGATGAGGATGCGCAGATTCCCATCATCCCTGTGGCAAGAGACCATCATGTGCAACATCTCTGCAGCTGAGGCCCCTCCGTGCAAACAATCTGACTCATTATTATGAGTCGGAGGGTATCAAAAAATGAATTTGGGTCCCTTCTGACCAACTATTATTAACACGCTGGTTGATGTCATCACTATTTTTAGGTACTGGAGAGTAACAAGGCATCTTGTGCACACAATCTAACGTGAGGTGCTCAGAGCATCCTGTTCAGGAAACGCTGCAGTGTATAAATCTGTGTCTTTATGTAAAGGACAACAATTAGATTTTACAGAATGACAAACTTGTCTTTTTTTAGCGAGCAGAAGACAGATGATTTGCTATCCTTTAATTACGTAAATATTATTCATTCATGTCTCATCCTGCACTGAACAGGATTTAATCACCCTTGGCTTGCGGATGACGATGTGCTGATGTCAGAAAAGGAGCAGCAAGGTCATGGACATGTCCTACTACTATATTTAGAGAGTGTTTTTTGTGGTTGTCTGCGTGTCTTGCTTCTCCTCTAAAACCCACCCCCCCCCCCAAGCAAGGTTCAGGGGTTTTGATGACGGCAAGTTGTAATGCCAAACGCAGGAGATTAGAGGGCAGTTGTGAAACTTCAGTGAAGCCATGTAGACATCATAAAGTATTGTGTGTCCACAGAGCTTAGAGCCAGCAACATCTCCACTTGTATCTGAGCATGGAGATCATGTTCCCTGTCCTGACCCACAGACCCAGACAGGCAGATGGGGGACTGGTCCCACGCCAGTGAGGATGCATTGATGCTACGCCCCCCCTAAAACCATCAGAAGCAGCCCAGAGTCCCAAAGTGTCTCTATGCTCTGTGGATGCTCCATAGGACTACACACAATTATAAAAACATAAATATATTTATGTGGCACAGGTTATAGAAAACGAACAATAAAGTGTCAACTATTGTTTTACATAGACAATATTGTTCGGTTTAGATATGATAAAACAAGGGTATAAGAGGGGAAAAAAGCTTGATTGATTATCATTTAGATGATAATATACTTCAATTTATTCTTTTGAGCACAAACTATGTAACATTCATTAAGACTGACTATCTTCATCATTGCTCAGTCGTCTCTGCAGCTGACAACAGCCTTTATTATTCAGACACCGAAACATATTTAAAAGCAAATATTAATATCACTTTCCATGTAAACTTAAGTTACATGCAGCATTTATAATGGTAGTTTGAATGATGTTAATCCCAGTTGAAAGGCAACAGCAACATTACATAACCTTAGTTAACGGCTCCTGAAAAGCAGGTTTGCTAAGCAGCAAAGGTTTAAATGGAATCTCATTAGCATTCATCGATCTAACTTAATTAAATGTTGGTGGTGAAAATCTCAACATCAGATAACTGACGAACTTGGTTTCGGTCGAGCTTTGCTGCAGCGTTTACCTCTCGTGAAAGTAAACAAGGACCATCAGCCGCTCAGCATGTTGATTCATAAGTAATGAGCTCAACAACTGTGTCCAGTGGTCGGAGTAGAGTTACAGTGCTTGTCATGACTACTGTGTATGTTTTTCACGATTGACTTTCTTTTTCCGATAACAACTGCTCTAGCCACATGATGGCTCTTTGAATATTCATCTCTTATCCTACCGTCAGTGCATGTTGGCCGCACTGCTCAGAGGTATTGCCCGCTCCATGCAAATGATGCATGACTTTTAATTAGGGTCGTCTAAGGGTGCAATCACATCTGCTTTTTCCCCTGTTATCCAGACACGTGGCAAATAATGGCTTTGTGCTATTTTTCATCTCTGTGTTTGCATCTGCCAAAGTATGAAGCTAACAGAAGTCACGTAAAATTACTGGAAGCTCTGATTATTGGTAGCCTGCCTTTCTGCCAAATTACGGTCTTAGGCTGTGGAGGAAGTCAAAACAGACCAGATTGGAGTCTGAGTAACTCTAGCCGTGTGACTGACGAGTTTTTCTCGGCAGGATGTTGCCTTGATTGGTGGTCATTAGTACAAAGAGAGGCTAAATATGAAAAATCACTCTAGACTGCAGTTTGTCCAATTATATTACTTGGCTTTCTAAGCACAGTGAGCTGAAGTCCATCAGCTGTCAACATCCTGCCAATTAAACTCCTCACACCTTCTTTTGGGACGTTTCCTCTCGTTGACTCTGACCAGGCTCTCAAACTGCAACAGTCCAGACTGTAAAAATCATGTGCATGCCCGGTGTATGCCTTGTTATGTCTCTGGCTCGGCCGAAGCCAGTGTCTCTGTCATGATGGTGGACAGGGAGAGCTTCCAGTTTTCTCTCCAAATAAACCTGTGTGCTTTGTGATGGAACAATGAAGACAGCCAATACAACCCTGGGTGTGAATGAGGCGAGACCTGGACTGAAAGGACCTCTTTGTTGCTGCTTCCCACCATCCTCCATGCTGATCCCCCTGTCACCACATCTGTGTGGCACATTTAGTTTCAGCAGTGAATCCTGTCTACGATGTCAATAAGGATATTTTAGCCTTTTACTTTACCTTGTATTCCCCTATTGTCCCTTATACCCCCCCCCCCATTTCTCTCCCCTGCTGCTTTCCTTCATCTGAAAACAACCGGGGGAAAAAGCCTTGTTTCCTGCCATTTTTCGTCCCCTCTGCCAGGGAGCAGTCTCTCACATGAGTGACTCCTCCAGTGTCGACACGGCACAAGTTGCCATATGGGAGATTTAATTAGTGTTCGCCTCAAGCACAATCAGCTCACTCCCAAAACCAGTCAAGAACACGACAACTACTGCTTCTCTCTAATACGGACCTTAATTAGGGAGGTTGTTGCTCACGGTTAAAGACCTGCGCTTTCTGTTTTGGAACCAACCCACGCAAGAAGCTAGTAAAGAAGGCGAAAAACATCTAGCGAAGGGGAGCAGTCCTCCGGTTCTCTGCTCTCTGAGGAAATGATATGATTGCTGCCTGACTGCCTGGTGGCTGTTCTATCTTTAGAGCAAATGTGTGATTAAGAGTGTCAGTCTGTCATTATGGGCAAGTGCCTTATACTCTTAGTTATACATGTATTAGGATAATGGGCTTTATAGAGCATGCAAGGAACCTTTTATTCCTTTTTTACAACTGGGCGGTTCATTCACATTACAAATAAATGCGTTTTTTATTCTAACCATTCATTCTTGTGGTGTGTACAGTAGCCACGCAGATTGTTTTGGTTCCTCTGGTTTATCCACAGAATGCAATGACAGTTTTTATCCAGACAGTTTGGCAGAAAGTTGTTCCACTGAGACTTGTTTTTAGGATTGTGAACCTTGATCGACCAGAAAGCGTGGCGTTTAAAAAAAAGAAAAAGAAACAGTGGTTTGAATGAAGTGCGTGGTCACATTTATAGGCTTTGATCAGATTTTTTTTTAGCTTTTATTCAATTTTAAAACTTTTAAAGCTGTGTGTTTGAATGTGTGATGTGGTCACAACACTCATGTAGTGATCAATTTGGCACAATTTGTTAAAAAGGGGTTTAACACCTGTTTTTGTTCCTATTGTTCCTGTGTTAGTTCAGATGTTGACATTGTTTCTATGACGACACATTGCTGTAAACACTTTTCAAATGCGGCTTTTCAATGCCTCACTTAATCTCCATTGTACTTGGACGGAAACTCTCAGTACTACTGACAATTTAACATTTGCATGGAGTGGTTTTGAAGTTGACTGTTGAAAATCGACCTGGAGGTTTTTTGAATAACAGCAGTAGCCTCCAGAAAAATGTGATTTGAATGATTTTTGGAATCGTTCTAAATTCAAAAATTCAATTTAATTCAACCCAATGTTTTTTCTTTCGTAACACCTTTTCATCCACGTGGCAAGCTATCGTTTCTCAGACTTGAGGCACTGAAACGCAGGCAGATACAGCAGAAGTCTGCCAGATGAAGGAGGCTTCAGGAGTTTTATTTGGTGGTTTTGGGGAAACAAATCTCCTCTCCTGTATCCGTTTCCTTTTTTTAGGAGACATTGTTTGAGTGTGGAGATGAGGCAGACAGCCAGACTGAGGCAGGATAAGCCCGTCAGACAGTTGATCGACAGAGAAATGGGGAAGACAGAATAAAAGAAACTGTTTGCAGATTCACTTCCCCCTCTTTTTGCCATTTATCCTGTTTCTCTAAGTCAGGATTTCTGATTGGCAGGCATGTACGCACTCACACACACAAAACTGCATGCGTAAAGCTTAAACTGACATGAGCCTATTACGGTTTTTCTTTGCTCAAGTGGTTTGTGGAGACGCAGCAACAATGAAGCAGTTATTTTGGCTGAGGTCTTGCAGCTGAATGCTCAGGTGCATTCGCTTCCATTACACAAAATCTATACAGGGAGCTTCATGTGACACAAAACAAATGAAAAAAAACACATGTCATTTAATGGAGAATTCTGTGGCACCTATAGAGGACAGTAAAACAACTGTGACATGTCCATTGTGCACCATGAAATGCAATTTGTGAATGAAGTATGTGAGCGTACATGTGACTCTCTGTTGTTAGGAGGTCTGTGTGTTTATCCTCATGCACAATGATGCAACACTGGCTCAACATGAAGCTGTTTCCTCAAAACAAAAAGCACATACACACACTACCTTTACAATAATCAGCAGAGGGAACCTGGACTTCCACTTTCGGACCACTCTTGTGTGCACATGAGATGGTTTAAAAAACCTGTCTTGGTTTCTTGTTGAACCAGACTTGGAAGTTCAATATCTCCATATGATGCTTACTGAATTGTACTGTTAATGTAAATGTTTCAGGCCCACAATAAAGCAAAGTGCTTCCTCTTTTTTTAACCTGCTTTGTGTTTGTTTCCTCCACAGGCGTTTCTGCACAGAATCAGACAAACTGCAGATGACCAACAGTGTCTGTCCCCTGAACATGTCAAGGTACTGTCTTGAAATACTTATCTTCGTATTAGTCAATCCAAAACTTGAATGTCAGTCAGTAGAGCATATATCTCCGCCAAGCCCCAGCTTTCCCCTTAAATGGGAATTCTGGTATTTTTCAACCTGGGCCCTATGTTTACAAGTGTAGGTGTTTAAATGAATGGTACTTACAAAACAGGAATCAGACTGTCAGACATATCCAGTCGATCGCCTCAGCCGACACCTGAGACAATGCACAGCAACGTGCTTTTGCTCCTTTTTTGTTTTTTGATATAACAAATGCACTTTGAAGTTCTGTTTCCAACAACTCAGATCTCAGGACAGTTTGTTTGAGACTTCTCGTTGAGTGAGACATGGGTGAAGTTGACGGACTTATAGCAAAGACCATGAATAACAATTTCCATCTTTTATTCGTAAAATAAACTAGTGGATATTTTGTGGACTTTCGTAGTTGCCCCATTAAAACTAATTGTAGTCAATGCCACTGGGTTGCGGCTAATAGACTGATTCCAAAAGTACCATTCATTTACACACCTACACTTAGAGCCCTGGTGGAAATACTTATCATTCCATTGAGTTTTTTAATGAGAAATTTACAAAACTGTCAAAACAGTATTTATTTTGCAAGGTTAAAGAAAGTGAAAAACATTTCCTGGATCTTTCCCCTTGATTTAATCCATTTGAAACGTTAATGGTTTCTTCCTTGACCTATTTTCTACCCTTCCACCAAGTTTACAATAAAATCAGTTTGGTTTTAACGTTATCCTCCCAACAGACAGATAAACAGACAAATGGCAACGAAAACATAACCTTCTTGGCGGCGGGAATGATCTATCTTGAGATGCTCAGATAAAATTTGTATTCTCCTATTTACCAAATTTCCCCAAATCTCTGTCCATCTGTTGGTCACTTCCTTACTCTTTTTTTTTCCTTCTCTTCCTTCCACCCTGCCCCTTTGTCTCTTCCTTCCTCTGTATCCCCTCCCTTTACATCATCCCTCTGTTATAGATTCTGTTTTCAAATATTGAGGACATCCTGGAGTTGCACAAAGAAGTGCTGTCTACTGTGGAGGCCAGTCTGAAGCCTGAACCCCAGCCCCAGCATTCACTGGGATACGTTTTCCTCCAGTTTGTAAGTGCATGACACACACACACAGAAAATAGACAGTCAGTCACACGCCACAACAGGCACATGGACATGCATGTGCGGGGCGTATGCATGCGAGAGTTCCTCTTCCCTGCAATAACCTACACACACAAACTCTTTTCATGGGTCACCCGTAACCACAGATGCAGGGAAAGCGTGCAAAGACTGCTGCGTGAAACACACCCCTAATTCTCTCTTTCTCACTCACACACCGACACACAAACACAGACACACACAAACACACACACACACACACACACAACCCCCCCCCCCCCCACACACACACAAACACAATCCTTTTGCTAACAGGCCTGCATCCGGTCAGGAAAAAGACTCTCTTCCCTCCGTCCCTTGTCATCACTCTGTGAAAGTCACTGTCTCTCCCATCTCCTTCTTTTTCCCCTCCATCCCTCCGTCCCTCCATCCCTCTATCCAAATCATCCTCTCCGCTCTGTGACCCCCTCCTCCCCTCACCTCCCTCCCACCATCCCCTCCGCTCCCCTCTGTTTGAACTTGTTTGGCCCCAGGGAACAAACAAAGAAGGGTCTGTGTCCGGGAAGGAAGAGATGGTGTGTCAGTCAGGGAGGGGACAATGCTTCTGTGGGTAGCTCTCTCTCTCTCTCTCTCTCTCTCTCTCTCTCTCTCTCTCTCTCTCTCTCTCTCTCTCTCTCTCTCTCTCTCTCTCTCTCTCTCTCTCTCTCTCTCTCTCTCTGATAAACTATCTTCAATACACATTATAAGTCTCAAAACAGCTCGGTAGGGTATCAGTTTGCAGGACAGTATTTCAGGAGCAAAAATCCCAAAATTTCTGCTCTATGCTTATTTTTGCACCTGGACAAATACTAGCGACACAAATCTTGAAATATTGACCACTGATCACTATTTGTGCTTCTGAGAAATGTTTATAAAGCAAAATAAAAAATCAACCTACATGCCCTTTTATGAACCCCTCCACCTCTTGGAAAGGAAATTGCACGATCAAAAATAATCTACCCACTACTGGCTTGTGGTATATGACTGACATTTAATCACATCTGTTGAATTTCTGTTGAATTGGCTCATCCAATCGTACCTTCACACATGTGCGAGACGTCACGGCCATTGAGTTTGTCAGGCCGAAGTGTCAGGGTGGAGAATTGATTAAAGGAGCCTGACATGGTTGTTTCTTTTCCACGCCGCTCTGCTGTGGGCAGACAGAACGGCTGTTTGGGAAGCTCTAGGTGAAATGAATTGTTTAAAGAGAACAGCCTTATTCTCTTCATCATCTCAGTTTTCTTCAAGTCTTTGGAACAGGTACGTAACCTTTGGATATGAATTCAGGATGAGTCATAGTGATGGAGCAAAACTCAATAAAGTCCTCTGTAGCAGTGATGTCACGTATGAAAGTAATGGTTTAACAGAAAACAGAGGCTATATATACCCTAGTATTTATAATTTATCAGAGCCCAAGGTGATATCCTCAAATAGAACAAAACAAAAGCAGTAAATCAGGGTTGATTTTTTACATATATTCTTGTTAGATGTCAACAAATGAATCCCCTTAAAAGACCAAAACAGTTCATATATCCTCCTAAAACCTATAAACTACATAAGCAAAGCCTGATACTTATTATTTCTCTCTGACATTCACTGCCGGTGCTTTCCAAACAATATAAATGGAACAACAATGTAAAAATCAATACTGATATGTATAAAACGTACTGACTGGAAGACTCTGAAACCTTTTGACAGACTCAGCCGTTTCCCTGTGTTTTCAGTATTCATGCTAAGCTAGGCTAACTGGCTGCTTGCTTTTAGAGTGGTGTTGATCTTCTCCTATAAGGCTCAGCAACAAGTGATTATGCGTATTTCCCAAAATGTAGAACCAGTCTTTTAAATGATTAATGTCAATCAAAACTGTTCTAATTCTCAAGAAAAACACATTTCACTTCCATCTTTTGCTGTGTGTTTGTGTGTTTGAATGTGTGTTCTACCATGTCCCACACACACACACACACACCCACACACACCACCTTTGTTACTGCATATCCATTACACTTCCCTCTCCTATATACCCATGACCTTTGTCTCCTTCCAACACTGACACCTCTCTACCAATCAGCCGACCCTGTCTGGCACCCTCGCGCCACAGCCCTTGACCTGTAGCAGGGGTCAATACCATGACTGGGATTTGATTAACCTTCGGCATTATTCCACAGGACTGTCTGCCACTCACAGTTAGGGAAGACAAATGGGATGATTCATTTTTATTCAAAGTCAGATGTTGCCAAGATGGCCCGGGAGGCTGCAAATGTAGAAAAAGTGCAGCAGTGTTTGATTATAAATCAACATGACCATGAGTTGAGGCAATGATTTTAGATGGAGTGTGTTTCCTCTGACCAAACACACGCGGACGTGTTTAAGATTATTCCAACTCTGCAAAAGGTGAAAAGGTGACTAGTGTTTGAGGAGAAATCAGACGTCAATATTTGCTCTATTTCTGTCAACTGTGTATGTGAAGCACTGCACGAGAAGCAACAGTCACGTCATTATGGACTTTCTGAACTACACCCATTATGCTTTGACTCTCTCTGTGTTTGATACTACCCTCTCATCTAGCCTCCGGAATAACATTCCAATGACGAGGAATTCAACTAAAGACTTGTGTTTATCAAAGGGACAACCCAAGTCTTTGAGTTATTCTGGGTACAACTGACGTCTTTCAGGCTTTTTTAGGGATAGTCCCAGTTTATTGAATATACTGCGTGGAAATTCAAGGTTCAAATTCTGGTCTTATGTATAAGCTACTTAAAGACAGCCTGAATTGACAGGGGACCAGTTGTCACTGAGGAATGGCAACACCTAGGAGAGGATTTTGGTGGTAAAGACACGGCAGCTGAAAAAAGAATAACCTGAGCAAAAGGGTTCGATCGCAGATGAAAGATACAAACAAATACAAGTGTAAACTTGATGCTGAGTGGCTATGTTAACGTGTCCTTAAAAACCATCATGCTTAATAGAATTTCCACACAAAAAGAAAAGAATGGCGATAGGGTCAGTTCATGAACGTAACTCTTGACAGACAGATTCTGAGTGACAAGTTCTTATGTGTGAGAGAGAGAGAACTGCATAGCACTGCACTTGCAGCTTCTTGTACAACGGCAGCTGAAATTATGATGTCTCACTGTCTGCAAGGACAGTAGCTACTTTGTGGTTGATAGTGCATGTGAGCAAGAGGCAATTAGTGCTGCCGATGCTATACAATGCAAAGGAGCCAAACACCTATTTAGAGATCTCTTATGTTATTACGAAAAGTAAAACAAAATCCTAATTTTGAAACTGACGCGGGACAAATTAGTTGTCCAGATAATTAATGGGAAACACTACTTTATACTGTTGATTCGAGTACATTCGTGACTCTTCTATCCTCTTCACACAACCGCTCCCAACTGTTTTAGTTCAGGTGCAAGACAAATCCACACGTTGTTTGAGATACTCTGGTTGTAATGACACATGATGGAAATATATCGTCCCATTTATTGGTTGATTTCACAGACTAAGGACATTCAGTGTCATGGGGGGAGCAGACAACCAGAAAACATTCTGTTTACCCTACTGGTTTTATTAATATCAAGAAATTGAATCACCACCCAAGTATTTTATAATCTAATCTAGTCAAGTTTGTTGTCATACTAACCTACATATATTCATGAATATGCACTAAAATTAATAGTAATCAATGACATAACAGCAGTCAGTCATAGTGAATTTTGTTAAATATACTATACCTAATTTAGAAATGTTGAGAAACTGCAGTATAGCTTTTGATCCATATTGAGAGTATAGAATATTTGGGCACTGTTAGGCTGTTTCCAGTACAAATAATTAACCTTTATTTGTACATATGAATAAATTACCTTAAGTGGTACATTTACTCTAGTGTACATACAAATCTCCCTTCCTTTTAGCCATGTAGAGTACTAACTCAGTTTGACAGTATTGGGGGTTTCTCGCCATATGCTGGCTCAGCTGTTGCTCCCAGTGGTGCTTCAGACTGGAATCCCCTGCACACACGTGTCTTTGGTTGTGTTTGTGTTTCGGCCTGCATGTGTGGTTAAAATTTTTTTTATGTTGTGCTGCTCACTTGTAAATCTAATTGTATCAGCTCCTTTTGGTCGGACTGAGCAGAGATGAAGTGTTTTTAAAAAGAGAAGAGGGCTATAAGTTTTGTTTGTCCACTTCTGTCACCACTGCTGGGTTGCATGCAATCTGTTTGTGTGTGTGTGGATGTGGGTGTGGGTGTGTGTGGGAGGATGCAGTAAAACCACACGCATACTCATTGTGCACATCCGTATCTGTTGTCCTTAGTAATTTGTATCATTAAAGGTGTTGTCACAGAGGATGTGATAACATTATCCAATATTATCTTTACCCTGATTTGTCTCAGCTATTGATTGAATATTGATTATTTATTTTTTAGTGTTAAATACAAAGCCTTAAGGCGGTGGCGTTTTAGTTAAGTTGAAAGTTGTGTCCGAGCCCCTGCAGTTTGGGATTTCGCTCACGTTGTTTCAGGTGACAGTTTCAGTTTCTGCACCTCAGGCCCCAGTCTGCACATGGTTTCACATCCCAATTAGTGTAGTACAGTGGAGAATAGACAACAGGCTTCAATAAGCCTCGGGGTGTAAATTCAACTGCTGCTGTGATATTGTGTATACGGTGTTCTATACAGTTTTCTGCATGAATAATACATTTTAAGCTGCAGTCAATTCAGTCGCTGAGGTGTTGTGTTACGTATTGTAAAAGAAAACTAAATGGCAACTTGACAAAAGCCTCTGCATCAGTCCTAGTAGGGCTGTGAAGTCTTGATGCAGCATGACACTGTCCCCCGCAGGAAATAGAAGAAGTGCTGTATATAGGCATGCTATGTGGGCCTTTACTGATACGATATAGAATTCTCTGAAAAAGAGAAGTGTGAAAAAGGATTTCGGTGAAAACTAGAACATGAAAATTTGTTATTATTTCAGAGGCTTTGCTGTTGCAGTGAGTTTGCACTCCCATAACACAGCCTGCTTTAGAGAAGGCAGTGGCTGCTCGTACTACTAATATTAATTAGTGATGCGTACCATTACAGATACTGCTTATCGAAACCAATCTATATTCTCGTTGATACTTCTCTCTAGAATTTGGTGCGAAAAATAAAGATATGGCATTAACCCATAGGAAACGATTAAACTGTTTTTTGTATTGCTGTTCAGGGGTTGGTTGCAAATCAGAAAATACTTTTGAAATAAGAACGAACATAGCAAACATATTGATTGTGATCCTGATGGTGGATCGTGATCCTGGTGGCAGGTGATTGTGGATCATGATTACTACTATATTGCTTAGATATACATAATGCCCCTCACCTACACTACAATTATTGGCAATAAATACCTTGATACACCTCTCCCATCCTTTCTCATCGGTGTTGAAAGTATTTTTATTTTGTTAATACATACATGTGACATCTGTTACATTTCTATCCCTCCTAGTAGAGGGATCCCTCACACGTGGCTCTCTCTGAGGTTTTCCATCTTTTTTTGGTAGTTTTTTCTTACTGTTGTTTAGGGTTAAGGAAAGAAGAGGTCCCACCTTGTTTAGTCCTACGAGACATATTGTGATTTATGAATATGGGCTATAAAAAATTTGATTGATTGATTGATTTCGGACCTGACCAATGAGGAACCGGTAACAATTTAGTACTGACTCTTGATACCCACCCCTACTTGTATTTAGGAACAACAACAGCTGTAGAGTTGTAGTTATCCACCATTTACCTCGTTATTTGAATCTCATTACACTGTAGTTATTGGAGCCGTCAGTATTCCTCATGTCAGTCCTTAATGCTGCCAACCAGCCAGAAAAATGATTGTAAATGTCACCTTTCACCTTTTGCAGAGGCAGAGTTTCTCTGTGTATGGCGAGTACTGCAGTAACCATGAAAAGGCCTTACGACTTCTCATGGAGCTGAACAAGATCCCCAACATCAGGACCTACCTGCTGGTAAGACACCACTGCTCTTCTCCTCGGCATAACGTATCTGTCCTTCTCTTTGCAGTCCTCCTCCACCTCTAGAGTCGACAAAAGTTCAGAATTTTCATGAGCTTCCTTCCTCTTCTCGCTATGACTCTGACTTATCTCTTCCTCATGTTGTATCAACAAATCTCCCCGCTTTCATCATTTTATTTCACTGTTCAGTCTTGCAAATCTTTGCCTCTACTGATTTCGTGTTTGTCTACATCAGCCTCTCATCTATTTTCCTCCTGTCAGCATTTCTGCCTTGTTCCTTTGCCCTATATTTCTTTCCTCCTGTGAGTCCGCTGACTTTCTTTATCTGCCCTTTATTCATGCTCCTCCTTCCCCTTTCCCTCCATCCTTACACCTGTATTTCCGTGTTAACACTTGAATAAAGGGCAGAAACTGTTATAGGGTCGTGGGGTTCTTCCTGCCCGGACAGGATGTAGCCACCATCAAGGTCACTTTTGTGTCTTTCTTGTAGTGTTTCCGCTACCAGCTGCTTCCGTACTTTGACACCAAAACGTATGGGCCCCAGACAATGAACTTAGAATGGCCACAGGGCCTTTGAGCGGGGATTTAACAATGAAATCATCTGCGGATCCAGGGCCAGCCAGCTGTGGACAGTTGGCAGCCTTCTTGGGATTGGCCGAGAGATCTGAGGCCTTGCGTTTGTCGCTGCCTGATGGTTTGCTTCCATTGCATTATTCTGACCCACAGGACTGGAAACAGTGGGCTCAGTGTTGCTGTGTGCTTTGGCTTTTTGCTTCTCCTGGCCCAGTCATGTGCTGCCTAATTGGTCAGGTCTTATGCCACATTAATGCTTCCAAAATAAAATCCCCACACAACATCTGGTTATGTATTGAAGCAGTTGTCAGGCCTGCTCAGTATTAAATCAAATATTGGACAAACATTTGTGTTTTGTGTAGCAACCATCAGCAAAATAGAAACAAGATTGATAAATAAAATTCGCAAAGCATTGTCTTTAAAAGGCATGGTTAAAACACATGTGATGTGTTTCTATTTTTAGAAAGTAGAGCATATACGGTAGAATAAAGTTTTCAATTCTTAAAGCGTTAACAATAAGTGTAAAATGGGCCCTTTTTCCAGCTGTGTCTAAATCCAGGGGAATTATTTTTCTTGATTAAACAATTTCCACGCTAATTGAATCATGCGATGGTGGGAACTTCTGAAATTGTACGCAGAAAAGAAGTGTTAATTGCACTGGAACAGTAGAGAGGAGTGAAGTGAAAGCAAAAGGAGGTCAGTGTGAAGAGCAGAGGGAATTCTGTCTGCAGGCAGATTACAAATAAGCAGAGGATAATGGAGAGAGGAGGCTGAGGAAAACTTTGAAGGAACTGGGGTTGTGGGAGAGAAGGAACAAGAGAGGAGAGATTAATACATTAGGAATCTGTGAAATTTAGAAGTTGAGATTTTTGCTTTTTTTCCATAAATATGCCCCCCGCCCTCGCCACCCTCTCCTTCTCTCTGCAGTGCTGAAAGGAATTGCCATATGATTATAATGCTCCATACTGATCCCCTGCCTTCTTTCCCACTGTAGAACAGTCGAGGAGTTTATCTGCATGGCTGCTTTTGATCTTTCATCCCGTCCAATGAGCTCATAGCATTCTGACAGCCTACGTTCCTGCAAAATTCAAGGCGTAGAGAAACCACGAGTGTAACTGTAACCCCCCACTTCTGAAGAAAACCTCTCCTTTCAACTGGTTCTGGGGGCTAGTTTCTAAAAGCCCAAATCGTCTGGGGAATGAGGAGACATTTGGTTTCTCACTGACCCTGTTAAAAAACATCAATATTTGTGAGGGTTTTTTCAGTGGCACACCAGAAGAAATATAGTTATAATATAGTATTATTATAACAATAAACTTGATTTATTAAGCACCTTTCAAAACACAAGGTGCTTTACTAGTAAAAATGAAGAATTTAAAGTATTGATACTATAGTATAGTGTAGAGTAGTATACTATCTATACTAAAGTGTAGTATAGCATCGCATCGCATTGTATAGCATAGTATAGGACAGTACACAATGATACAGTATTGTGTTGTATAGTATATTATTGTGTAGTGTAGTATAGTATAGGACAGTACAGAATAGTAGAGTGTAATGTTATATAGTACAGTATTCTATTGTATATTATAGCATAGCGTAGTCAAGGTCATAGAGTTTTGTGTTTAAACAAGGTGCCACAGTGTCCTTTTTTGTATAATATCTTCCTTGTTGTTTTCTTGTGAGAGAAGAAGGAAAATTATCTTTTGATAAACAACAATAATAGCCACAAACTCAATCCATGGATTCACTTTTAATAATACTAAAAGAAAAACATGACAAGAAATACTGTAAATCTTAAAAAGACATCAGACTGAAATAAACCACCAGAAGCTACTATTGAATTGCCAAAACTGAGGTTTGGTAACAGGATGTGGTCATTAATTAAGATAAGAAACGTTTTATACAGTAGATGTGGAAAGCTGACATGGACTCTGTAACTGAAGCAAGATGCCCCTTGAAAAAACTGAATAAGAAACAATTTAGGTTAATCTTTAACAGATTTTCCACCGATTACTTGGCACAATATCCAAAGCATAATTTTCCTCTAATACAGTTTTAGTTTTTTAATCCTTCAGGGTTAGTAAATGTGTGTGTCTTTGATGAGATGTTAAAGAGGGTTAATTGGTGTTCGCCTTTCAAACTTGCACTTTATAACACAGAATGTCTTTTTTGACTGCACTGTTCGTCCTTTTTTTTATATTTAATGTATGAAATTTGATAGTGTTTAATATTGGTTGTGTTTTTTCTTCTACAGCACTGTATGTTACTGGGAGGAAAGAAAAGCACAGACATTCCCCTGGAGGGCTACCTTCTCAGTCCCATTCAGAGGATCTGCAAGTACCCTCTGCTGCTGAAGGTAGCGCACAAGTGCTGCAATAATGTCGTGGTGCTTTTACCTAATAATATTAACGACAGCAAATTAAGCTGCATGGTATAAAACCAGAAACCTGTTTCCCCCAATATAGGAACTGCTGAAGAGGACCCCTAAAAAGCATGCAGACTATCCAGCTGTGGAAGAGGCTCTGCAGTCCATGAAGGCAGTGTGCTCCAACATCAATGAGACCAAGAGGCAGATGGAGAAACTGGAGGCTCTGGAACAGCTGCAGTCCCACATCGAGGGCTGGGAGGTGAGATCATCGAGGACGGAGTCGGTGGAGAATGAGAATGGGGTCAGGGTGACACTAGCCATGAGGAGACCAGGATTAGTGCCATGACATTTAGAGACTGAAAACTGAAGGGAAGAGAAACGGCCGGAGAATTATCACAATGAGTGCCCTTTTATTAGAGAATCCTGAAACACAAGTGTGTTTCTCTCAATGATCCTATATCATAATAAATGACTTAAACAGCCAGACTTATTTTAGGAACGACTCAACCACCACAGGCTCTATCTATGTTGAGTTAAGCACTGTAGCAGCCAATTCACTGCTCCGAGCCCAGGGGCCATGGACGGGGCTTGGGAGCCGAGGGAAGGGTCCAGTGAATTTTTCACGCCTCTCTCACCCACCACAACAGAGGCCTTGTCTTAGCGGGCACCAATGGGACAATCCACCCACTCAGGGTGCTAATGGGGATGCCAACGGGCATGCTGCCCAATCAGAAGAGACCTAGGAAGCAGTGTGCTAGTCGCACATGCACTGGGAGGGTTACATGAGGGGATCTTGGGAGGATGGACCCAGAGAGTGGGCCCCTCTGGGACATCCCACTATCTGGGTTTCAAAACAGACCTCCTTTCTTCCTGCCCCGGAGAAAAATGTCACCACTTGACCCTGAAAACAAAAAACAAGAAATATTTATTTAGCCTCAGTGTATTGGTAGTAAAAGACCAGGATATGTTCTGGTTCCCCTTGTGACAAATAATTCAAATTTTGTCTTTCTATTCTGTGTTTGGACTTAAGCCACCATGGTGTCCTCTCATCTTTATGTTTGTCAAAGTACAAACCAAAGCAGTGCTGCAGCAGCCAATCATTGGAGCTGCTGGTGGAGAAATTGTATTAAACGGTTCTGATAATCGATTAGAATACAATTTTACAGGCAAAACACTCAAATATTACTAAACTCTATCTAAAATTATCATTTTAGATAGTCTTGGTTTAAATGAGTTTTGGACTTAGCGGCAGAGTGGAACACTGGTTAGCTCCGTGACCTCACAGCTAGAACGATCTGGGTGGGAACTTGCTGGATGCAACCTCTCTGTGAGTTTGCATGTTCTCCCTGTGCTTGCGTAGGTTCCCTCACGGTTCTTAAGTTTCCTTCTACCCTCTGAAGACATGCAGGTTGGCTCACAACTTGTAGGTGTGAGCAGTTGCTTGTCTAAGTATGTTAGCCTTGTGAAAGACTGACAAGAGCGTGCTCCCCGCCTCCTTCTGCCTCTTGCCCAATGTCTGCTGGGATTGCCCCCTCCCCCAAACCCTCAGAGGATAAGCGGTATACCTAATGGATGGATGGATACATAGCAATGAATAATTAAAATAATAGTTGGATGCAGCCCTGATAGCAAGTAGGCACTTTCCTATTGGTAACAGGGTTAATGTTGTATGTATCACATATTGTACATCACACCTACGCCTTTGCGTTCACTGAGACGGATACATCTTCTGCCTTTGGACTTAGTGTGACTGTGAGACACTTTCAGATTGGTAACTGCCTCACTGTTTGTCGGTTGATCATGAGTGATGATTGAACTCATATGATATGAGCCGTTAAACAGATCACGGCCAGCCCAAATTTATTTAGGGGAAAACCTCAGTCAGACTGTGATACTTGTAGTATGAGAATACATCGATACCACAACAGAGTTTTGAATGTAGAAACGATCTCAGTCCACAATTTTTTGAAACTTCTCCATTAAAGCGGCTCTAAAACAAGAAGGCAATTTCTCTGTTCTCTCTCCCTGAACAACTAAAAGCTTAGAACGGCACTTCAGCCCGACCTTGCCCCTCTGCAGATCCTTCGGCCTAACAGCATTAGTCTCACTCTCTCCAGCCACTCTCCAGCCTAATCACCTTCAGCCTTAATGGAAGAACCCGCTAGTAGCGCTGAAGAGGGGCCAGGCGCATTACCGCTGCTCGTATGTACTTTGCACAAATACCGTGTATTTGTACATACATTATAAATGCAAGGAAAGCGTCGACATGTCTGCAAACACAGAGAGCAAGACGTGCATGCATGTGTGCACATATGTAGGTCTGAGCATTCTCTTACACCCACCCCCCCCCCCCCACCTCAGCTTTACATGAGGTTGAATTCGTCTGAAACCAAATCACCCCCCGAATCCAAGTCGGGATTCACCTAAAAAAAGCTTATGTTTTTTCTCTCTATGAACTCTGCAGTGATGAGCATCCATCATATTTATCTCTCTCTATATATATGTATATCTATATATATACTCATGGGAATCAATTATGGATGCTTGAGAATGGGTGTGGCCTCTCGGGTTTCCACAGGTGTCTTCAAAGACAACAGTGAAGTCCAGATGTGATGTATGTGTGTGCCTGTGGGTATGTGGTGGGTACTCCACAAGCCAAAGGGGGGAGGTTGTCCTCAGCCCACACATGGGTGTATTTAGTTCCGGATGATTCCGAGTGGAATGATCCGGTTAACAGTGAGTAATGAAATTTCTTTTAACTTCATTAGTTTTATTTTATCGGTAGCCGTGTTTTGGCAGCTTAGGTGAACCACATGTATAAACTACTCATCCTTTCCTAATTGTTCCTGTTGTGATATTAGGAAATGGTTTTCATCTGTCATTTACAACTTGGGCAGAAACACACCAGAATGCAGTGTGTCTGTATCTGTGAAAGCCGTTTATGTTCCCTAGTCGAAAATGTGAAAACGCTGAAAATGATTTTCTGGAAACAACAAAGCCAAAATAATATTATTCATTGGTTGTGAAGTCCAGACACTTTGTGAAAAGGTTAATTAGACAGCAATCTCTCGTCAATCGAGGTCAATCAGTCCCAGATTGATGTCGACAACTTCATTAACAAAGACTGACAACATTTCTAAATATACATTTTCAACATTTCAATAGTGAGTTTATAATGAGAAAGATGCCTCTTCATGTTTGATCATTAATACTAATCGGATAATTCAGTACTGAAAATGAGGCAATACATTTTGAGTGAACAATCTTTTTGTTTGTCTCGACTCTTATGGCTTATTGTGTTGACTGGAGTGTGTCATTGTTCCTTGTTTCACTACTTCATCGAGCAGGGTTCTCGGTTTTCGAAAGTTTACCACATCCTGTCATGGCTGCAGTGTATCAGATTGCATCCTCCTGAATAGTTTCAGAGGAATTAATTGGCTTTAATGGTACATTTTAAGGCTTGTGGCACTTCTACCTACAATCTGCACTACCCTCTATACACATACAGCTGAAAAGAGTATAAAACGACTTTATTCCTACATAAGAATCCCCCAGGAAACTCTCAACTGTGCCAAGGCATAGTTTGTTTTGAGGCTGCCTCTGCCACTGAAGCTTTGGTGTCACTTGTTAGGTGCTCAACGATTGACTAGTGAGAGGCTAACTCTCTTGGCAGGGAAGAGTGTGCAGTTAATCTGTTTGTAGTTTTGCCCTGTTTACTTTTTCCTATAATCGACTGTGGGATTAAAACAAGTTGTTCACAGTGCCACAGTTGGATTTCGTATTGTTTTGTTGAGGTTGACAAGGACGAATATGTCCTATTGCAATTCCCTACTCGAGGTTCCATGCTCTGCTCAAATAAAAGTTGTCTGTACATAAAAAAGTGGATAATTATAATGGTTCTTACAAATGTAAATCACCTTCTTGTGTCTAATTGAATATCTCAATAGTCACTCGTGTCAGTACCTGATTCAATCTTCTTTTTCAATCTTTTTCTCTCTCCAGGGAACCAACCTGACAGATATCTGCTCAGAGTTACTGCTTCATGGAAATCTCCTTAAAATCTCAGCAGGAAATATCCAGGAACGCGTCTTCTTCCTGTTTGACAACCTTTTGGTTTACTGTAAGAGGAAGTCCAGGTAAGAAATGCAACATCCACACAACTTACCTACGTACGGTAGCTACCACAACAGCATGTCAGAGGAGCAGTTAAAAAACATTTTTATTGACCAACTAAGGTAGGAGGGAAATTTGGAGCAAAAGTCCACATTCCTATGTGTGTTGACACTTTTTTAGAATGCAAGCAGAACAAAAACACCTACACGAGTCTGCAGCACCCCTACCTGTGTCTGTGCATGAATGTGCATGTGTTGCAAACACAGCTTCTCTTTTTACTACGGCACTGGCATCAACGGATGTTTTCCCCGCCTGAGTGTAACCACAGTGTTGTCCCATTTGCTAGGGTTTCTGGCAAGAAGTCCACCAAGAGGACCAAGTCTATCAACGGGCCCCTCTATGTGTTCAGAGGCCGAATCAACACAGAGGTGATGGAGGTGGAAAATGTGGAAGATGGAACAGGTTTGTGTTTGTCCGGCAGCGTTGACTTTGGAGAACGTCTATATGTCCATTCATGCAACTCTCAGGGGACATTTGTTTAAATTATTCTGCATTCCTGATGTAATGCAGCTGTACTTCCCAAACTGATGGTTTATTCACTTTAATAGCTTATAACTTTTTTACACCAAAATAAGATGGGAAACGCGGTTTTAAACATGAGTAAACCCTTTTAAAAAAGGCCACATTTGACGCCTTTCCCATTGCAAGGCGAGGCGTTGCCCTTTCTATTTTTTCCCCAGTGTGTTATGTTCGACGTCACACACACAGCTGAAACTGAGGCGCTCTCTCGCCTTGCTGTCTTGCCCTGGATGATTGTGGGTGTTAGTGGAAAAGGGGCTTTAGGTAATATAGAAATATATATTGTGCAGTGAAACTAAAAATTCTGACTTCACTTTGCTAACTGTTTTCATTTCTCATTTCACACTTTAGTTTATGACAGTTGTGCAGTTCAGTAGCTGGTCGTTAGATATGAATCAGGTACTTGTTGACAGTTTGGGTGGAGTATCATACTTGCACCTAGTTTCAAACAGGATGTAGCTTGCACCTTCTTGTTCTTTTGATGTCAGCTATAGAGGTGCAACAGCAACACCGGGCTCAGTAATACACTTGACAGGCTCTCGTATTGGGGGAAGTATTTTGCAAGAGATGAGCTGCTTATCGTATGACTGGTAGCGGTACCGTCGACACACAGCTCATTTTTGCCTTTGCGGTTTTGGTGCGAGTCCCCGTGCCAGGCTTGTTGTCCGCTGATGTAGAAACACATCTTCCTCTCTCTCGCATGTTTCCTCTTTTTTTTTTCTCTCTTCTGCACGGGCTGAATATTTTTGCAAGATCACGTGCCTTTTTTTTCTGCCTCTTGGTGCGGGCTGTCATATTTAGGCTGCGCGAGGGAAAACCACAAACAAAAACATGCCATATTCACGGAACTCAGGGGTGCCACTTTGAAAATGCGCACACATGAACTTTAAACACAGAAAACCTGATTACTAAGTCAAACAGATGTGAAATTCGAGAGGACATGGAACCAGAAATAAAATATTCAAGTTGTTTCAATAAGAAACAACCAGAGCAGAGCAAGATATATGCTACAACGTAAAATCAAACGTTTAAAATGTTTTTCCTCATATCTATATTCAAGAGTCGGGTCCTTGAGCAGGACTCATTGATTTCACGTTCAGATTTGGTAATCCTTTCACTTCAAACCCTGTCTGCTCTTGGATTTCTCCACTGCTCTTTGATTTTTTTCATCTGCACTTGGATTTTCCCCAACCAATAGAAGGCCAGGTGTAACGATAATTAAATTGCATCTCTCTCATTTTGGTTGCTTTTGGCACTATTTCCATAAAACACAGGGGGAAAAGAAACAGGTCGGCAGCTATTTTTTTTCCATAGTTGCTTGCAACAGTGTTTTCATGAAGTAAAGAAATCACTTGAAACCCTTTATTTTGCTGCTCCATGTTGACCAGGTACCTGCTGGACTCCTCATCGTTTTCCTTCCCTGCAGATTGACAGGAAGGTAGAAGTACTTAAACCCAGTTAAAGTAACCACCCGTAAGACATTAAGTTACCCGCAAAGAGGGAGGGGGAATTTCCCATTTTGATACCTCAGCTGGCATTCTGTTGGTCGGGGAATTTTGACAGACTTGTTGCACAAAACAGATCCATGGAAATCTATGCACAAGCAGGGTTATTTGAGTGCAAGCACAGGGTTGTGAGTAAAGGCATTATAAAATCTGAATTGATATCAGTAAGTCCTGCTCTTAAACCGAATGACCAAATTCTTGAATCAAGAAACGGGAAAAAACTAAGCTGACATGATTGTTTGATTATTATTATCGTAAATGTACTTCATATTTTCAAAAATTCTTAATGTCCTCCTCTTCACTGACTCATCCATCAGCTCTCTGCCCAGATAAATGCCACCCTACAAGTCTCAGCAAGTCCTCACTACAATTCATCTTTTCCATCCCAATGGCTAAAAAGAGAAGACACTGTGTAGTACCGTGTCCCAACCCAGTTCCCTGCTGGTCCAGAGCAGAGGGAGCAGCTCCCTGTGGGGCCTGACTCCTCAGATCTATTTATATGACCTTTGAGCATGAGACTAATGTACCCCATTACCAGCGGTCATTCATTATTCAGTGGCCGCTCACCTGCAGCTAAATGGATATATAATTAGAAAGGGGTGCGATGGGAGATTTCGTTGAGTCATTGGAAAGATGTTTTTTTATTGCTCTTGAGGTGCATTGTGTTTATCTTTTTAATGATGTTGTCAATCGTTGCTTGAGTGGTAAATGCTCATCAGAGAAAATATTAATGTCAAATTGCACAACATCTTTATGATTTAATAACACTTATTTTCACTTCCTATATTTACCACTGGGGTCGGTGTTTATCGTCTGTGGTTTTAGTTGCAGCGTGAGAACACCAAAAACAAAAAGCAGCTATTTATTATAATTTATGTCATAGTTATTTAATTTTTTTAAATTTTAATTAGATGATTTGTTTCAAGTATATCCCTAAACTCTAAAGACCATTCGAAGACTATAAAGAATAATAGCTCAGTCTGCTTCATAATTAAGTCCTTTTAATATTATTCATTATGACCTCTCACCCATAAAAACTAATTAATTGCTTCATTCATTCTTTCTCTCTCTTTTTTTTTTTTTTTACCTTGCAGCGGACTACCACAGCAACAACTACACAGTGACGAACGGCTGGAAAATCCACAACACTGCGAAAAACAAGTGGTTTGTCTGCATGGCCAAAAATGCTGAGGACAAGCAGAAGTGGCTGGACGCCATCTTGAGGGAACGGGAGCAGAGAGAGAGTGAGTAACATTTCGTTTTAAAGGCCGTTTTACGGCTTAATGGAACTTAAAGCATAAAAACCAGAGACGATTTCTTTATACTTGAGTTGCCCGCCCGCAGAACATCAACCATGTTTTAAAAGGAAAGTTGTTTGCTTGGACTGTGGTAATAATAATGAGGCTTTTCTTGGTAAGACAGCAGAAGTGACCTTATTGACCCGCAACAATTAAAGAGAATCATTTGTCCTTGCTGTTGTCTTGAACGCCCCCGTTGTCCGGATTGACAGCGTCCATACGTTGACAAGTCGCCGCTGCTACAGAGCAACAGTTGCCAGTTTATTAAAACTTTATCAATATTGAATGTATCTCATGTCCAAATCTCACTAAATTCAGCACTGCATTTTTTCAGGCCCTTTACACTACGCATGTACTTCACAACAGATGAAGGATGCAGATTGTAGTCATGTGAAATATAGAGGAGCCTCCCTTCTTCTCCTCCTGCTGACTCCAAGATCTTCATATTTTATTTTGTCTTCTTCTCCTTCCATCCTTCCCTATTTGGCCAGTTTTGGTCTTTTCAATCCTTGCAGTCATGCTGATGTGCTGTGTTTCCTTCTCTTGAACGCGTTGTATGTTGCCTTTCATGTTGGTGCCACCTTAGATTCACAAACCATCAGCTCTCCCTCAGCCGGCACACTGTAATGACCGTGGATGTGCTCCTGACCTGGACACAGTGTTTGTTCCCTACAGTTACGTCCCACCTTGAACGAGCTGCCTGCTTGTGTTTTGTAAATAGAGGCTTAGGTGACACGACGTTCACAGTTGGCCTGGATGACCCGTGCACCGAGCAGAGGCTGCTATCTGCTCCTCACTTTCAAGGAATCAGTGCAGTGGAGGTATTTTGATTTAAGCTCTGGGTGGCAAGTAAATCAAATGTCTCATTCACAAACAGCTGATGCGCTAAAAACAGCATATTGCTCTCACGCCTAGAATAGAAATATCAGAGCAAGTGAAGTGCAGTTACATAAGACACCTTTAATTAATCTGCATCTATTTTTACTCTAACAAGAGTTGCTGTCATCGACATTAAACAAAGCTGGATCCATTCCAGTGTGTTTTGAAGAATGTGGAACGTCTTTAGTTTCGAAGTCCACTAAGAGATTAGACCACTAGTGTAAGATTAGTAGTGCAAATGGATATTCTTGTTGCTCCCAAAATTGTTTTCCCGGCATCGTGGGACCTCTTTTGCCCTCAAATCTGTCCCCACCTGTTCAGCACCGGCCATCTGTCTTTGTTGCGTCCTGTGCATTAAATGGTATGAGAGGCTTTAACCAGATTTGGTGGCGGTGCACAACAGGTCACCTGATAGCTTTGATGGCTTCAGATCAAAACTCTATTGAAAATGATTTGGGCGGATTATTCCCGTGTGCTAATTGGTTTAGCTTATCACTTTTTGCGGTTTACCACCATCAAGTAGAAGATGTTGTACTGTTGTAAATTAGCCTCACTGATTTGGATCTTGTTTAAGTAAGTATTGGACAGCAGACTGCCAGGCCACCGGCATCAGATCCATCGATGAAAGGGTTTCAGAGAACAAGTAAGTATGAAGGAGTGCGCTTCAGCTTGCGGTGTTAAGTTTCAACCTGGCGGAAATCGACCTGAGGCTAACAGATGCCAGATCAGTCACAGTGCCCAATTTCCCCACACTCTCACTTTCTATTACTCGCTCACCAGTTTGCTCTGTGCTGCCTTCTCTCTCAGCCTCTCTACTCCAGTCTAGACAGCTACATTATGATGTTTGAATGCAATAAATCATGGCAACATTTTTTTTTTTTTTTTACCTTCTTGAATTATTGCTTTGACCTTTTCTATGTAATGCTGTTGTTCTGCCCTGTCTCATACATGCGTCTCGCCTCAACAGGCTTTGATTGTTCAACATCTGCCAGCTGGAGGTGTTCCGTCTGATCATTGTTTTCACGGAAGTGCAGGGAAAATGCGTGGGTGGGTCAGATAATGCATTAGGCCAGTGAGCGAGCGCGGGCAGGAAGACAAGGAGCAGCTCAAGACAAACTCTGACAGCTGGAGCAGAAGCTGTGGGGCCTCGGAGCCTGACAGGCCCGGTCTGTTGTTCAATGACACTCATTGTTTAAGTGTACTCCAGCTGCTGTCAAATGCAATATAACCCCACCTCCATCACAGACTGCCAGCGCGGAACGCCAACGTCTCAATGGGAAAATTAGATTCCAGCGTTGGCCATTTAACTTTTCTCACATTGTTTGTCCCACCCTGCTCCCTCTCAGTCGGTCAGACACCCAGACCAACATTTGCCACTCAACCTTTTTACCTTCTATGTAACGATAAATTAATTGTTCCCAGATGCTGCAGATATATGAGATGTACTTTTTTAAACACGCTATAGCTCGTAAATGAGAACAGTTTACAGTCAATTGTAGCAGCTTAATGTGCCCAGTTAAGCAGCTTTGGGAGTCACAGTGCAGCAGAGTTGAGTTGCCCGATTCAGAAAGTGTCATGGTGCAATTCAGAAGTTCATCAATCTGGGCAACGAGGTTAAGCAGCTCAAACAGTGTGCTCACTGGAGAGGTTTTATTGGGCAGCAGGACCTTACAATAGGCCCTCACATGTTCCACAGAGGAATAACAGTTCACCAAAACAGCACAGGAACAAGATCAAGATAACTCTACCCTCCTGAACTTTACTCACTCTAAAGACAACTTGTCTAGAGGAGATTAACATCTGGGATTGTATCAGAGGATTGTGGGAGACCCTAGCAGCCATGCTCTGATCCTGGCTTCATTCCATATGCAGAATACCAGAACACAACCAGGCCGTCCAAGCAAAGGCCTGTTTGTCTCTTCTAACAGCACCATGACAGCCTTTGGCTTTTGGGTTTAAGATGTGTAGATAGCAACAGAAAGGAAGTTGAAATAAGTGTTCTTTTATGGGTGAGCTCAATCTTTCTTGGCATTGTGATACAGCCACTTCAATGGACTGAGATTTTGTTTACTCCTTTGTTTCCCTCCCCTTGTCTTTTGTCTCTCGAACCCAAAACATGCTTACACTGTTGAGGGTTAAGTGCATAAAAAATGACAAATCCTCTTGAATCTGATTTTTCTGTCTCTGTTATCTGTAGGTCTCAAACTGGGCATGGAGCGGGATGCCTACGTGATGATTGCAGAGAAGGGGGAGAAGCTCTACCACATGATGATGAGCAAGAGCAGGCACCTGATAAAGGATCGACGCAGGAAGCTCAGCATTGTGCCCAAGTGCTTCATGGGGAAGTGAGTTTCTTTGCCGCCGCAGTGTCTGGTTTCCCCAGGTTCCATGAATGTGACTGCAATGCTACGCTGTTCACAAGGGGTTCTTTACAAACTGTTGTTACATAAGATCAGCGGGATTTCAAAGGAGCTGGTATCCAGCTTCCCTGAGTTCTGGCAAAATGCCTAAACTGTTTTATCCCTGCATCCTCTTGCCTGTAATGAGTCCCCACATAGTCTGGCCTCATGAGTTATAGTATGAGCCAATCTTCTCCACACATACACACTGCCATCCATACTCTCATTACCAGAGGACCTTTAACTAAAGCTCAGCAACAGGCTGTTTGTCTCTCTGTCCCCCTGATGTTTCTGTGCAGTGAATATTCAATGAGAGACCTGCTTATGTTTCCCTCAGTATCTCTACATACTCAACAGCATTTGTGAGATCAATTAAATTAAATCTGTCTGGCACCACCTCGGGGTAACAAAAAATTAACTGGAATGTAATGGGGACTGCTGACTGGTCCTGTAAAAAGTGATCATGTTTAACTCTGCTTACAGGACCTCTATGTATATTTAAATTTATTAAATACATCTTTCATATTAGATAGCTTTTTCCAACAGGTAATTTACTACTAGAATGAACATCAGTCCCATAAATATGATATCCCTATAATATTTATGTATTAACTGGGAAATTACTCAAAATGTCTCACTTTGTTAAATAAAGTGATAGAAAAATTCTTGGAACCACTCTGTCCTGATCTGTGCCAAATTTAAAAGGGATCTGTCTTGGCCCCTGTCCCATCCTTTCACAGAGTGTCATGGAAATCTGTTCAGTTGTGCTTGTGTAATCCTGCTGACAAACAAACAAATCAACCGACCAAAAGACAAACATAACCCTCTTGGCGAAGGTAATAATGATACGTTGACTAGTGTCACATCAACCAAACCAACAAGAAGTGATTTTAATTAGTTCCTCAAAAATCGAATGGGGAGAGAGAACCATCCTTGTCTATGTGGTGTTCTCTCTGTCCAATTAATTAAATTGATTAGATCGAATTACATTCTGCGTACGTGTGTGTCCTTGTCTTCGTCTTCCCTGTCAGAAGACACGCACACTGTTTTAAGAACAGTTCATTATTACTGTCCTTAAAGAGATATAGTGTTTCTTCTCCCATCATTCACTTGTAGGTCAAAGTTCAGAGTCGGTGCCATGGCAGCAGCAGATGGTTCCGACTCCCGTGTTTGCCAACATGTCACTGACTCCTTTCTTTGCCTCATTCATGTGCTCTCAGTCTAGTTTGTCGGCCTCTTTCACTCACTCCACTTTCGCTTCCTACTATCTCCCATTTTTCTCACTTTATCACTCAGCCATTTCCTGCCGATGAGTGCAACCCGCATTAGCTCTGCATTTGTCTTGCTGATGAAATTAGTGTCAGGCCCAGTTTGAGTGCACGTTGCATTAAGCAGAGATACCGCCTGCCAATTTCACAGCACCCCATCGCCTTGATAGTATAATTCCATCATTTGTCTTCCATCTACATGGAAAAATGGTCTGTGTTAACACACTTTACATTTTCTTATTGGATAATTGCTCCTTTTTTGTCATGCGAGTGCACGTCTATCATCAATAGCACTATTTTGAGTGATGATTGATCAAGCAATTTCCTTGCATTGCTTTGTCCTCACCTTTTTGTGCTGAGGAGAGATTTTGGGTTCAGCTGTTGACTGACACAATTGCAGCATTAGCTTCTGCTCCAATAGCTTTTTTCATTGTAAAAATATTTACTTGCCCTCTCTGGGAATATGCATTAGCTCTGTCTCAATGCCATACTACGTGATATTTCAAAGCAGCCTCTGAGTTTCGCTGTGTGCCGTTGATGCTCACCATCGTCCCACGATGCAACACACAGAGGAAATGGAGCAAATTCAGATAAATAGCGATCTCTGAAAACACAAGATTAAGAGTTTGGAAAAGAACATTTTGTGTTGTCTGGGTAAAGTTTATTCTCCAGTGGCCCTTTAAAGTTGCAGTTTGATGTAGAATGGCGCACATATTGTGTAATTGTCTGTTAGTAGATGCAGTAAAGTTGTTGATTTTTGTCTTCAAACAGTGCATTATGGAGATTACTACATTATTATAGTAGTACTTCATACTGTTTATGATCACTGTAACAGGGTGCCAGTTTAACGAACAATTATTCAGCAACAGAAATCTGATCAAAAAGCTGATATCCCCACCAATCCATTAGCTCTGTCTTCTACAGCTAAGGATGTGTTTGTCAAGTTGTCTTTTCCTCTCTATCTTGTACACACACACACACACACACACACACACACACACACACACACTGCTCATCATTATTCGGGGAACTCATTTCGCTCTGCAGCATAAAAAACAAAGCAGGGGCGAATGTGTGTCATACAGGTCTGTGCACCTTGCATGCCTGACATTTATGAACACTAAGCATTCAGAGACATGCGTTCATGCTTCCACTTTATGACATATCCACACATAAAGGCAGTGACACACACACACACACACACACACACACACACACACACACACACACACACACACACACACACACACACACACACAAACACACACACACACACACACACACACACACACACACACACACACACACACACACACACACACACACACACACACACACACACACACACACACACACACACACACACACACACACACACCAGCTCTCCAGTTCACTGCATTATTATCCGGGAAAGTTATTTTGCTCTGCAGCATAAAAGACGGAGAAGGGGAAAATGTCATTTTCTCCTTCAAACATTTGTTCAGTGCATACCGACTGTGAAAAGACAGTCGCAGCGCTTGGATTTGGACGGTTGATCCATGAATCAAAGTCTGTGTGAGGCGTATTTGTAGCTACAGATAAAAGGATATACACAGAATATTCTGTGTGTGTGTGTGTGTGTGTGTGTGTGTGTGTGTGTGTGTGTGTGTGTGTGTGTGTGTGTGTGTGTGTGTGTGTGTGTGTGTGTGTGTGTGTGTGTGTGTGTGTGTGTGTGTGTGTGTGTGTGTGTGTGTGTGTGTGTGTGTGTGTGCGCGTGTGTGTGCGCGTGTGTGTGTGTATTTCACTGTGGTCCAGGTAGTTAATTAAATACATATATATACATAAAGGTCAGCTCAGCTTCAGAATGACGACCCTGGTTCTGTCACACGAGCCTACTGAAACCAGCAGTCTCTATTTTAACGTGTAATGTAAATACTTTCTGCATGTGTCATAGAAATCCAGTGCAAGCAATACTTGCTTCTGTTGGGAATAGCATTCCCATTATATCTGTGCTTTATGTTTTTAGAGATCTGACAAGGCTTATCAAAGTAATAAATCATGATCTTCTCAATCTTTCTATGTGGTTTCAAACAAATACGCCTTTCTTAAATATCAACAAGTCTAAATTCATCTTATTTACAGGAAAGGAGAAATACAAAAGTGAGCAAATTAAACTTCATATTCATATTGTAAAAATAAATTCAGTGATGAGAGACTTAAGCAGTGTTCTGCTGTTAAAACATTTGATTTTTAATCAAAATGACTTATTTTTTCTTCCTGCTCTGTATTTTGTCAGTTTTACTTATATATGTTTTCTCTTTTCTTTAAAACTAATATATAACCCTAATTAACGAGTTGTATTCTTTTTAGTTTTTTTTTTTGGTGTATTCTTTGGTTTGGTTTCATAAAAGCCGTTACTGGTTTGTGTCACGCCCTACACAGATTTTTTTTACCATTTTACTTTCACTTGATTTGTATTAATGCTGTAGAAGTTAAACTCAACTAAACTAAACCAAATAAAGATAGCCCCAGGCAGTCATGTATTGTGCTGTGGTTGTCAGCTCATTCTTTATTGGGATTTAGTCGAGTGGTTCCCAAACCTTAGGTGGTGTCCTAATTATAGTATATATATATATGAATCCTTTGTGCATTGTTTTCACTGACTATATTTACAATACAAATTATTTGATTGTCCTAGGTTTTGTGGAAGTGCGCCTTGATTGATGATTATGAACAAAAACAGCTTTTTATGATGCAAACTTCATAAACTGGAATTCAAGATAATAAACATAGTGACTTGGTGTCACCCACACTGAATTGTCTGCAGGTCAATTCCTTGCAATGATTGCACATCGAGGAGCCCCACGTCAAAGATTTAGGCAATTAAAAAATGTAAACAGTAAACAGATGATCACATTAAGAAACCACGCCTCATCATGTGCTTCTTTGTCTTCTGCCCTCAGTGAGTTTGTGTCATGGCTGATAGAGAGCGGAGAGATCAGCAAACCTGACGAAGGGGTCAACCTGGGACAAGCTTTGCTGGAAAATGGTATCATCCACCATGGTGAGACCAAACGACTCTACCTCTCTCTCCCCTTCGTATACTCTGTATTTCTCTTAGTCTTTCATAAAACCTCTGTCATCCTCTATTCTTTTGTGACTTCCTCATATTTTATTCTCTTTATATTTCCGCCTGTCATGGTTTTATTATGATCGAACTTTGTTTTGGCACATCATCCTTGCTTGTTCTCTCCTGCTCGCGGGTTCACATTCTTCCATAATTATTTGACTCACTCATTCATGTTCGTATGAATGCGTCCCTCACTTCCTGTTTGACCTCACGTATTAGGGTCGAAGCAAAGATGCAGTCTGTTATTAATTATTGATCCTGATTTTATCTTGAGTGTGACAGTCACTGTCCCGCTAACCTAAATTATACAGTACATTGAGAAATGAGACGCACACGCAAACACAAACAGCTATAAATAATACATGTATACACTTGTCCAGAGTCTTACTGAAGGGGCCTCTTGTACATATCAGTGTAAAACCACTGTAAGCATTTATACCCACTGCTCCCCCTTGCTGAGCTCCAACGTTCATATTCCTTAGTACCTGTGGAAAATCCCCCGAAATCCTCGCTCACAGGAGCCTGCAGCCACAGAGAGATTCAGTGATGACATGCACGGCTCTGTTGGATAAAAGTGAGACTTTGTGTGAAGACTGGAGAGGCTCGTGCCCTGCAGGCAAGGTGTACAGGAAGCATCACCACTTAGTCACTGAAAAAAGAAAATGTCAGAGACAGAGCAGTTATGTGACAGAGTGAGGAATTGAATCTGTCAGGCGACCACTACTGAGTTGTGCTGAAGTTTTGTTAAGAGACAAGGATAGACAGTCAACCACGTGCATTTGATCGTACAAAATGCAAACTTTGTTCAAATAGCTCTGCATGTTTGAGCCTGTAAACAAACCAGTCCATACTTGAATGTTTGCAGTTTTGATGTCTCCCGTAATTTCATCCATCGTTCTCGTCTACTTCAAATTCCACGTTTGACGATTTACAGCGGCGGATTTCGTGGTGCGTTCTTTTGGTTTTTGCAAGTTTTTTTTTTTAAGTCTAGACTGAGAAAAACACTGACTTGTTTGAGCCCATGCCAACTTGTTGTGGTGGAACCAAACTGCCTCCGTTTGGCAGATTTCACTCAGTGTGCGTGTTTGTGTGTGTGATGGTCCTTTTCCATTTACGTACTCATAACCAATGCTGGATTGATTATGAGTACGGAACCTGTTGTGGTTGTTTCTTGGTTTATTAATGCTGGTTTGGAGATTTTTATTATGAGGATTGGCAGTTATCTGCTGTGTTACATATTTGAATTTCATGGCCTGCCCAACACAAACATCAATAACATGTGCAGTGTTGCCACTTACCCCAATACCCTCAATAAATGAAACACCTTAAGCTGACACTCCCTTTTACACTCCCGAAATGTATTTGACTGAGTACAAGTATGATTCAACTCTGACTAAAATTAATATTGAGTAATTTCAGTGGAATGTGCGTGTGTGATCTCTTAGGAAATATGTAGAGAAAAAAAAAGAGAAATGAGCGATTGGACATTTCTGAGATACTCTGTAGTCACACTTTTTGGATTATTAACCCTTAATGCCCTAAATATTTTGGAGGTGACACTTTCTCTCTCTGGTGAAATTTCAGTGTCGGACAAGCACCAGTTCAAGAACGAGCAGGTGTTGTACCGCTTCCGCTACGACGACGGCACCTACAAGGCGCGCAGTGAGATGGAGGACATCATGTCGAAGGTAACTGTAGTTCTGCTCTCCTGGATATGGTGTTGGAAATGATGTGTAGAAAATAAACAAGGAAGTAAGGAAAAATATTATAATAATATAAATTATTAAATAATATAGATAAAACAAATGCTGGGTTGAAAATGTCACATTTTTGTCACGTATTGAGGTGTGAGTTATATTCCAAGATTTGTACCTAAAGACTTGATGATAGTTATGACTTTACCAACACAACAGTGCTGACAGTGCATATTTTCAATGGATATTAAAAAACACATTGGCACGTTTTCCTACTTTATGCATTTGTTCATCATGTACATTTTTATTGTAAGTCCACATAAGCATACACCTCAGTGAGTGCTCTCTAATAATTTATGCAAATCATTTGACGGTTTATGCACATATTCAAATACAATCCCTGGAGGAGCTAAATCCATCCTCAAAGAAAATTTAATCAAAAACTTAATTCCAACAAATGGCACAAAGGTTACTAATAAATATAAGTCGGTTGCGTCGGCTTGCATCTGTTCTCAGTTCCCGTTTCAAGAAATGAAATCTCTTGTCCTGGGGCCATGCTTGTACTTGTTTACTTAAGGCGTGTATGTTCTCTGACTCAGCGGCTCACTTCTTTCCCTCTGGTTTTAGGGCGTCAGGCTGTACTGCCGCCTTCACAGCCTCCACACGTCTGTCATCAAGTAAGTACCTGCCCTCCTCCCTCCCGATATGCTAATGTCCCTACGATCCAGGTGCAATGATGCATATTCATGAAGGGTTCACTTCACCTTTTCTGTAATGACTGAACAAACAGTAGTGCTGCCAAGGATGACAAACCAATCAAACCTCTTTCCCCTCCAACTTGGACACCGTGCTGTGTTCGAGCGGCTTCGGGTCGATGTGTTCGAGATTCAGTTCAGCTAGAATACGACGAGTTTTTATGATTGGAGGTTTGTCTTTAAGGTTTATGAAGAGTTTTAATCTCTACAGTGTTTTGGGTTTGTTGGATATACATAAATGAATCCTTATGTTTACATGACTTAGACCAAATAAAGCTGTAATATTTTTTAAAACCCCATCAGTCACTTTTTATTTCTTGTTCTAGCCCTCTCCTGCTTTCATAAACATAAATACATCGCCTGAATGTAGGAGCCCCTACGAACGAAGCTGTCCAGCATTCTTTATTTGTTCCTTTAAACTAACAATAAAATTGAACTTATTATAACTATATACCTCCACCAAGTCCAACAGTCGCCTTAAATTAAATGAAGCTGCACCAGTACAGCATCCTTCCACCGAGTTTCATGGTAATCTGTCCAGCTGCGATGACAACAGAACCTCTTTGGCTGAAGCAAATAATTGTTAAAACTTGTGTTAACTTTAAACCACCAAATTAGTCCAATGAAGTGATTTCACTGCACACATGATGTGCATAGGAAACACACTTTGTACTACTCTGCCTCAAACACACACACTGTCTCTGTCCTCTGCAGCCCCTCCTGTCTTCCTGTCCCCCCTCCACCTCTCTATCTGTCCCTCCATCGCTCACCCGCTGATTGAAGTGCCCGGGGTTCGCCATCGGTGCAAACAAAGAGCTTTTAGTCAGGGGACAAATCCTATTAACATACAAAGGCAATCCCTCTGCCTGCTATTCTGATATTATGTAACACACCCTGGTGTTTTATATTCATTACTAAACTAGCATTGAAAGGAGCATCCTTAAATAAGTGAGTGATGGATGTGCTGGATTTTATGAATCATAAATAATCATGTGCCTCTGTTTTACTAAACTTTGTTGAGTGGCAGCCGCTCTAATAACCTTCAAAATCTGTGAAGTTAATAATATGCTATAATAGATATTAACCATATATAATCAATATTGAGAATGCCACATATGTCATTCAGGAGAAGCTGATGCTGCTACTGATACAGACTATACATGAGGTTTTGAGGTAGTTTGTTTTTCATGTGATTTTAATGCATTGTTTGTTCTGTCAGACTGACAGTGAATGGGGATTTTGTTCTAAAAGCGGCTGTTTAGAATTATGGGTGGTCCAGATACAGCCCATGATTTACTCACAATACTGAGACGTTCAAGCAAATAGAAGATTCTGCTCAGTTTTATCGGATGTCATACCCCCACTGAGTCGCACAAGCAACCGCACATCCTCTGTTGTGTTTCCTGTTTGCATGTTGAACGAGCCGATCAACCGTGGATTGTCTGTGTGAGAGTGTAAAATGTTGTTGTGGCAGGATTTTAAAAAAACCTGCAGAATAACTGTGCAGTACCAAAAACATATGAATTATGACATGTTATGTTGTTTATTCTCTTACTCTAAGTCGAGACAATGTTCTCTTTTAGCTGTTATTTCAGTTTTATCTGTAAATTCAACGTAACAGATAGTGAAGGGTCTTAAGCGTGTGAACCACACATAGTTGTAGTCAGTGTTGGGAAGGATACTTTCAAAACGTATTCCGTTACAGAATACAGAATACATGCCCAAAAATGTAATCTGTAACGTATTCCATTACATTAACTAATCTGAGTAACGTATTCTGAATACTTGGAATACTTCCGGTTTGTATTGCATTTTTTAAGTGTATGATTGCGGCGTTGTTATAGTCAGTGGAGCAGCAGCAGTTTAAACTCTCTCTCCGCCGATGCGGCGGGCCAGCTGGATGTACGGCTCCCATCCACTCCACCTCTGTGCCGGCCCCACCGAAGGCTGAACCCCCCCCTGCGCCAAGGCTGCCTCACGCCGTGCAGCGATCGTTTCGGCGTCGAGTCTATTTTTTTTTTGCGCTTGACGCGAGCGTATCGCTCCAGGAAACACACTGAAAAATGATTTTAAACGATATTGATGACATTTTATATGATATAAATGATAAAGTATGCATCCCATAGTTTGTATTCCCCTTCTGTTGTCCTGGAGTTTTAATTTTACCAATTTTACCGATCACATTATTAAATGCCCCCCTCTGCCCATCCACTACAGACACACAAGCAGTCATAAAGATAAACAGGCGCTGGAAGGGCAGCTTGCGGATCAGCAGCTCCGTAGATTTCTGGTAGCGACGGAACTCTCTCAGAGCCTCGGTCCCGGGCCTGTAACGGTCCCGAGCCGGTAGCGGTGAGGCTCTTTCACGCCGCCGGGGCGCTCTTACGGCAGCCCTGGTCTCCAGCTGCTTCCTGGGGGCTTTGCCGCCGGTGGATTTACGAGAGAGTGAATAAACTCGAGAAGTACCGTCATGTAATCCACTGATTTCAACAATGTAACTGTATTCTGAATACCATCTATTTATTTTGTAACTGTAACGGAATACAGTTACTCATAATTTGTATTCTAAATACGTAACGCCGTTACATGTATTCCGTTACTCCCCAACACTGGTTGTAGTTATAACTTGCGTATAAACCCTATGTTATCTGTGAATATTGATTGTAGAAATAACATTTAATTGATCAATTGTTTAATTTTAAACTGCTGACTGTGAAGTGTGTTATTTTCTTCATGTCGTCTGTATTGTTATGTGAAAGTTTATTTTTGTAAAACTCAGAAATCTTTTTTGCTTCTCTAGGGACCGAGATCACCATCTGAAAACCTTTAAATATGTGGTGCCTGCGAGCAAACTGGTGGACTGGCTTCTCTCACAGGTGAAATCTGTCTCTCTTATACTTAATCCAAACAACACAGAATACTAAACAAGTGTCATCACTACAGTTACGTGTATTTTTGTAGTGTCCCTTGAGTGTAATGGTACAGTACTTATTCACTGCATGCTTTATGTCTAAAGTAGTACAATTCTAACTATTTTGCCGACCTTTCAATGCAAGCCAAACTAGCAAATCACGAGTTTATCAAATTATTGTTAAATATTGTTAAATGCATGAAACAATCAATGGGTTTGTCACATTATTTTGCAAAAACATTTCTGGACATTTGACACCATTCACTGAGTGCAGCAGTTGAGGACTGCTGCAACTGAACATTTTCCTACAAAAGGAATAAGTAGTAGTAGTCATAATTATTTAATTATAGCAGATTTGAGATTATTTTTGAATTTATACATTTTATTCTCATATTACTTTTAAGTAACCCAATTTTAAATTGACACTAGGTCTCTTTATGGACCCCCTCCCAATAAAGCCAGTCTGGTCATTGGCCAGCTGTCCGTTCTCACATTACCTGGCTTTGTTAGGGGGCGTGGCAGACTAGCTGCAAGGTGTGCATTATGCAAATGTTGGGATATTGTCAATTATGCAGAAGTGTTGGCTGCACAACTGACGAGGTATTTTAGGAGCGTGAATACTTTTCTATGAGGGAGAGGCTCTCCCTTTATCGCAAGCTTTTTAATTTGGCTAATGTGTATATACACAAAAAAATTACACACTATAGGAAAGAAGATAGAAAAAGCCTAATATGTCTCCTTCAAGAAATTGCAACTGTGCATATTTTCCACTGTGCTATTGTTCTTTTTTAGGTGCAATAAAGGGAAAGCTAGCAGTAAAGCAATAGCTTCTATTTGAATGTATAATTTACCCAAATCAGTTTGATCCAGTCTTCTCATCCCTCAATGTCCTTTTTTTAACACATGTTTTTTACACATGCTGCGTCACAAATCACCATCTTCAGACCAGCAAATACACAAACAAGTCGACCCAGCTGTGTTGTGTCCTGTTGAGTATGAGAAGGTGTAAACAGGCATCGGAACTGACCGACTGTGTGCGTCATTGATTTGGTTTCCCAGGGAGACTGCTCGACCCGAGAGGACGCTGTGACGCTGGGCGTGGGGCTCTGCAACAATGGCTTCATGCACCACGGTCAGTTCAATTCTCTCTCACACATGCATACATGGAGGATAAATAAACACACACACACACACACACACACACACACACACAGCAGAGGTTTTTACTTCAGTTTAATTTGAGGACTTGATAAATACATGGTGCAGTGATGTTTTTGTTATTTACAATTTAAATTTCATTAATCCTGCTGTGATTTGTTCACTCTCCCTCTTGACCCATTCATCCTCTTTTCTGTGCTGCTCATTACCTTGAAATGCGTGTTGTCCTTCACTGGTCCCACAGTCACTCTTTCTCCACCACAATAACATTAGCCTCTCCTACGTTATGATGTCAGACGCTAAAAAAGGAGCATTGTAAATTCGCACATCCAGTCTAGCCAAGTTGGTAACCTCACTGACCACGTTGCAGTGGAGCGGGTTTAGTTCGAGCCCGGTGTGTTGAACATAAACAGCATTAGCAGTGTACCCTAACCAGATCTATTTGGCTTTGCTACACGGCCGTCTGGGTCAGTCCACTGAACCGTGGCCGGGCTGTAGTGGGGGGTAAACACTGTTTAGATACCCTTCAAATACAAAATATCATTTACACACCTTTTTATGATGGTTTACTCACTTGATTTTATATTAAATATTTTTTTACCACTACTGCCCCGACTGAACCCAGACTGGTTCTGGCCTAAAATTGAATTAATCATCTTCATTGGCCAAGGTTACGTGTGAAGTGAGAATCAGTTGTAAGGAGTAGTTAGTGTTGGATAACTGGAGATGTACCATTGGTGCTGTCTTATGCACATAGGGATGCAAAACAACTGAAATCTAAGATGAAGGTCGTAGTTCTCTGAGTAAATCTGGAGACAGTGTATCCATTCCCATTGCAGACAAAAGCCAGATGTTACTGTTTGTTTTAAGGTTTTTGGACCAATGGAAAAGATACTTTACTCTCATTCGAACACATAGATCCGATCCACAGTCACAGAATGGCTTTCTCACTTTCTCACTTGCCTCATTGCCACTCACACACACACCTCCCTCCTTCTACCATCTGTTGGAAGGAATGACCTGTTCTCTTTTATCTCTCCCTGTCCTCCGCCCTTCTTCAGGGTCACAACCTTTCTCTTTGCAGCCTGTCTGCTTACACCTCACCTGACCTCTCCTCACGTCACATTCTGTAGTCCTTACTCAGCACATCTGCTGCTCTGTCACCTGGTTCCTCTTTAACTCGTCGTCTTTCTCTCTCTCTTTTCTCTGTTTTACTGTCTGGCTCCTCACTGCTAACAGACATAACAGTTAATTTGTCTTTCATCCGCCCTTATCTGCTGAAATAAGTCATCTACATGTCAGTCGGGAACACCTGTTGCGTTTTGCCCTTCAGGCGGCTCAATGTACAGAAACACCTTCACAAGAAACGGCGATACTTTCCACTCCTGAGACAAAATGTAATTTAGAAGTTGTCATCTAAAATACAAACAAATAACAATGAAAGTTTTATTTTTTCAGAGCAATTAACAGTATCAACAGTTGAAATCAAATATTAGACCATATAGGTAAAATAATAATGATCCTCCCCCACAATGTCTTCTGGATGATAGGTATATAACACAGGGAAAATTTGAGTGTGTTTATTTGTTGATCATTCACATTAAACACTTCCAATGCCCTGGTCAAATACACCACTGTACTCAGATCAGGCAGAAGAAAATGGTTTTTAAAAGATCGGTAAGTACTTTCATATTTAATAGTTTAAGTATATTTCAAAGCGAGAAAGTAACTCAAGTAGAAAAGCTAATATGGTACTTTTACTTTTGAGCCCTTCTGCCACCACTGCCAATATGTCAGATTGTATAATATATACAGTGCTTATATTTAAAAATGCAATCAAGTGTATGAACAAAATGAGTCTTAACACATTTTTATTGTCACTTGAATATGGTCAGATGCTCTTAACATTTAGATCATGCAGTGAGAGTGAGAGAGTGTGTGTGTGTGTGTGTGTGTGTGTGTGTGTGTGTGTGTGTGTGTGTGTGTGTGTGTGTGTGTGTGTGTGTGTGTGTGTGTGTGTGTGTGTGTGTGTGTGTGTGTGTGTGTGTGTGTGTGTGTGTGTGTGTGTGTGTGTGTGTGTGTGTGAATCAGAATTTGTGCATGTTATAAGGTTATGACTGAGTTTCCGGAGCTGCACACCCTCCAGTTAATACGTTATGTGGCCACAGCCTCTGTGACTCAGAGGGAAATAACTCACGTCTGAGTTGGCACGAGGCCAGTGTGGGTGGGTGTGGCGTGCGTGTAATTATTTTGTTAAGGCTTTTGTTCATCTGACGGTGCCAGATGCTCTCCAAATATCTGAACACCTGGGCACCTTTGGTATTCAGCACTGCCTCATACACACACACTTGTATGATTAGGAAATATCCTTGGTTGAAGGTCTGTGGATGTGTGTTGGAGCTTTGAGACAGATTTTAACTACTGGCAAACAAAATGTTTTCTCAATTCTGCTCAACAAAATAAAATAATTCACTCGCATCGTGGCTTTAGACCAGATGTGAACATCTCAAAATGGGGGCGAGGTGCTGTCAGTGCCAGCTGTTAAAGCATGTATTGCGCCGTGGAGAGCGCCCTGTTATTCTAGGATACTTTACTCCCAGACAAAAGCCTGATTTTCGTTGGCGTTAGTGAGTTTTTTGACCAGTGGAAAAGGGACTGGAATTTACAATTCAAACAAAGAGCAGCATGTTTACGACTGCCTTTAATTCAGTGTTCCAAAGAAACCAACAAAATGAAAGTTCGATTTGTTGGACCTCACTTAAGAATATAGGTGTTCAAAAGAATAAAGGGTCAGTACTGTAATTTACGGCCAGACATTTCATTGGAGAGAAACATAAGAAATATCAGTAGTGTAGGAGGATTGCTCCGTGGCATTTTCGCTCGGGCTCTTAAACCGATGTGAGAAGAGAAGCCTCCATAATGTGCTCCTGACCTGTTTGAAGTGCCCCATGTGTTAGAGTAAGGCTCAGCCCAACAGAGGGCTTCACACACACTCACACACATCTCCAGAGGTTCCTACTAACCCAGGCGTGTGCTGGATAAGACCCAGGTGTGGTTTGACTGCAGATGTTTCTTCTAGCATCATTAGCTAATGAGCTAATTAACTGTTATCTTGTTTGTCTCCACACGTAAAGCGGTAGCTTCTTTTGCTTTCTGATTGTGCAAATACACGTATCTCCACAGAATCAGCACATTTGCTTTGATATGTAATGGATAAATGAGCATTTACACGTATGATGATAACTGTAGCGCCACTTCACCTTTTTATCAACAACCTTTAACTGGAAAGAATGAGATGTGACCTAATTGCTGTTTGTCACATTGCTCCTTCCTGTAGTGGCTTTCTGATTACATGCTCTCTGTGTGTGTGTGTGTTTTCTTTTCCAGTCTTGGAAAAGAGTGAGTTCAAAGACGAGTCCCAGTTCTTCCGTTTCTATGCGGATGAGGAGACGGAGGGAACCAGCAGCAAGAGCAAGCAGCTCCAGCGCAATGACTTTAAACTCATCGAAAACATCTTGGCCAAGTCTCTGGTGGTGAGCTGGAGCACATGCACTCACACACAGACATGTACATTTCCACATTCTCTCACATACATTTATACTGTACATGGAAACATCTATCCTGATTTCAGAATTCTGTCCAAAGTGCCAGACTCACACTATACTGTAGCTTTTGTTTCCCTTACATAAAACTCTTAGAATAATCAAGAGAATGCAAATATATTACCAGTGTATGCTAGTGGTCATGTGATATGCGTTTTAATGCTTGTTCGCATGGACAGGGTACTGAGACTGAGCCAAAATGCTCATGTGAACTAGGTAATTTTGGCTTGAAAATATATTTTTCCCACGAAAATGTAGCAGTTTGGGCCTCAATATGACATATGACACAATGGCTTAATGGTTCCACACAATGCAGGAGAAGTTTTTACATATATTTATATATAACATTTAAATGGGCATGTGTTCAGACTGTACCTATATATACCTGACATGTGCAGTAATATAACATATAGCATACTGTGTATGTACATCCTTAAAATAGAAGAGGAATTCATCATATAGCTAATTAAGCTGACATACTGGCATCAACTATATCCTTCACTCATGTGTGTGTCTGTATGTTCCTTGTTGTCAGCTCACTGGTAGACACAATTAGCAACACTATAAAGAATCAGTCCTCCCCCTCTCGAGACTCGAGGCTACTTTGATGACAATAAAGACCTGGATTTGCTGCATGTGCTCAATCCGCATTGTGATGAGATTTGTCTCATGGAAATATGTTCAACTTCACTGGGATGAAGTCCCTGTTGTGCTGCTACTGACAACAGATAGAAGGAGATGATATACTTAACATTCATCTTTTTTTTTTTTTTTAAGATGGATGGTGTTTTCCAGAGACTTAATTGGAAAGTGAACTGTTGAGTGAAGACTGTTATCATTAGGGAAACCTAGCAGCATCAGCAGCATCCTTGTTTTATATATCAGAGCAGGAAGAAGCCACGCTATCTGGATTTCCGCAAGAAGTGCAAATGGCTTTTTTCTCTTGATTAGCGGAACTAATCCGCCCCCCTGGCTATTACTGGAGTGAAGTGTAGGAACTCTTTATTTACCGCAGCCATCTCCTCTGATGTAACGGCCGAGATCCCCATCTTATCAGGGCCGTGCAGCAGGAAGATGGCCCCAGCAGCTTTACCTAATGGAAGCCGGCTAATGTGTTTGGCGATGACAGCGTTTTACTAAGCCTCGCCCCACTGGGGAATACAATGTGGGAATCAGAGAACATCATCCGAGGCGAGACACCTGACATGCAATAAAAAACACACATTGCAAATGAGCAGGACTTAAAAAGCCAAGACCACCCGGAGAGAGTGGCATATATCAACTTTTTAACACTAAATAAAGCAGAATCAGTGCAGCAAATGAAGAAATTATGTAATTTCTACTGTGTGCAAAAACAGGATCAGAGCCAGATAAAATGTTTATCACTGTAGAATATGTGCATCATGACAATTGTTTAGAGATATGCTTACACATGGTGCAGAAGCAGTCAGTCACCAGTATAAATGTGCAAGTAATTAGGTGATTTTCTCTGTGCTAGATTCACCCTGAGGAGGAAGACTACGGCTTTGAGATCGAGGAGAAAAACAAGGCCATTGTGGTGAAATCTGTCACCAGGGGCTCCCATGCTGAGGTAATGGTCAGCACACACACACATTTTCTCTCACACACACACACACACATACACACATGCCCCGGGATATTAGTTCCAGTAGGTAATGGCTGTCTACTGTTTGGACGGCTGCTGTCAGTCTGCATCCTTTCCCCATGCAGGCCTTTTTTCTGATTGGCAGTAGAGCCATTAGACATGCTTAGTTGCATCACCTTCACATGCACACGCACACACACACAACATTTTCCTCAATGCAGATAAGGCCTTGACAAAACATCTAAAACCTAAATGATTATTTATTTTATTCTGTTACTATACTGTATGTTAAATTACGCAGTACCTTATTAGTATCTACGATTCTATAGTATTCATGAACAGGTGCTAAGAATAGCTGCTGTCATATCCGTGGCTATGTACTTCATAGACTTCTACAGCAAACTCCTGTTTGTGTGTTTTAACAACATCAATCATATTTATTTAACCTAGTTTCCCCCTCCCCCTGCAGTGGGTCTATGCCCCGCAGGGGGTCCCCCCCCCCCAGGTTCAACCACTGCCTTTCAATGGCATGTCTAATGCAAGACCATTCTTCTTTCTTTTCCTTTGATTTTGCCTTTGCCATGATGTTTCTAGCGTTCTTAAAACGTCATGATGATGCCCTAATTATTCCAAGAGTCCAGAGATTGAAAACCTTTCCCTCAGCATCATGAGTTGAACCATCTTCCTCTCCACCACTTTATTTCACAGTAATTTCTCTTGTGAGCCTTCTATTGAAGCACTCCTTTCTGTTATTTTACTAATTTTCCCACATTACTCCTCTTCTCAGTCACTCTCTGGATAATCTCTTCCTTTTCTATTTTGCCTGCTTCCTCCACAGTGAACCCTCTCAGTTTTGCTCTCTCCTCCACTTTTTTTTCTCTTATTCATCCCCCATGCCCCCTGTTTGCCAAAATAACAGGATTGCTAGTTGTGACACAGCCTGTGTGCCAGCCCAGTGAATGAAGCTCAGCTGATTCCCATGGGGCTCTGAAAGGGGCTGAGAGACACTCACTCGCACACTAGGCTCTTTCACTGTATGATACTATTATAGAGAGTCACGTGCAAACCAGCACCCATGCTGTATAGTCACATGCACGCACACACGCACCACACATACATCTCTCCACATTCAGATCGCTGTGAATCCTCCCAGTCGTTCCTACCTCAATCTTGGGCCGTAATCCAAACTTGGGGCCTGGCTCAGCCAAGGCCACCCCACCGGATCTGTGCCCAGGACACTGGACTCACACAGCGGGGGGGACACAGGCGACATTATTCTCACAACGCTGCTGAAGATGTGCAAGATGACTGCATTTAATGATGTGGTTTGTTGGTTTTTAGAAGAAAAAAAGATTTTAGGAGCTGATATCTGACTGTGCAAAGCTGAGGGTTTTTGATTCTCTGAGAGCATGTGCAGTGTATTGGTTTTGTGCAACTGTTATACTGCATGTCAGCATACACTCACCAGGATCTGATAACTCACCACTGGTTTAAAATAGAAAGTTGTGGCTACATTAGAAAGAGAGTGATAGAGAAATGTAAATAAAGTGCATCTCCGCTATTGTGTAACCTGAAAGTTACCCTTCATTCAGGAAATGTGTGCAAATCCAACAGGCAGCAGACTTTATCATGCAGCTTAATCCTATCTGGTAGCCAATCTCGATATGCACTCTCTATAAAAATATTTTTCTTAGGCTGAAAGATGAATGACAAGCCTGAACAGGCTGTTAAAACACTGAGCAGTGCACTCTGGTTTTCTCTCTCGTTTTGGTTTGGTTCAATTACTTCTTTAGTGTCAGACTCAACGTCTACTAGAAAAACATACAACTCCATCCTGGAGGCTAATGAACTGAACAGGGACTTGATTCTGAGTAATAAACAAGTCAGGTAAAAAAACTTTAATCGTGCTTTTTCTAAGACTTTTGCTGCACACAGTTTAGATCTCACTGGGACACGGGGGTGATAATGCACAAATTTAATGACCCCCCATTTGAAAATTATAAGTTAAGATGGAGTTGAAACAAAGTGCAACCTAAAAATAACTGCATTCTGTCCCCCATCTGTTTGTCTGTCTGTGCAGATGGCTGGGCTGCAGGTGGGCAGGAAGATCTTCACCATCAACGAGGACCTGCTGTTCCTCAGGCCGTTCTCCGACGTGGAAACCATGATCAGCCAAGCCTTCTGCATACGACGCTCCCTGAGACTGCTGGTCGCCACCAAGGCCAAAGAGTGAGGGAACACATGGACGCACGCACGCATGCGCTCAAGCACGCACACACGTACATTGATCTCATTGGTTTTTTCTCTTCTAGGATTGTGAAGATCCCTGACAACCCAGACACCCTCTCCTTCAGACTGTTTGGCTCCGCCCCTCCTCATGTCCATGCTGTCAGGAAAGGTGAGTGAGAGCTTCGACTGACTTCTTGAGCCAGTTCAATCACCCCACTGCCTTTTCTAGGTGAATTTCATAATAACTACTTCATGTGTTGAATAACACACGTTAAGGACTCACTCTCTGTAAGAGTACTCCTATCCATTTAGCCTCTCACTTCTATAACACTGTCAGACCTATGATGGACAGATTATATAACGGAAACCGATGCAGCAGAACCAGAGAGCTTCCTTTAATTACCTACATTACCCTAAATACTACTCAGCAATTGACAGCTCGGGTGGAGATTTGAATGCAACCTCAAGCTCCCAACTTCTAGCAGCGTTGATGACTTGAGCTCTTTTCTTTCTAATGCACCCGCAGATACTTTTCACTTTCAAACTTTTGTCTTTAGGCCCAACCCAAGGCAAGGGCCTAAGGGCCACTTAAGGCAATTCATCTGAGTTTATACTGATCTTTCTTGACTAGATAGTATAAATCTTTTTTATGCAGTCGTGCTTCTTAAAATCTTGAAACTTAGCATCTGCCACTTTTTTCATCATCTTAATTCAAATATAATTTTAAATCCTGTAAACACAATATAGATTTCTGTTACAAGAAATCCACATACATCTACCTTTATATAAAAGTACAGGATGGCATCAGTTTTTTGTGTAATGGAAAAGTAATCTGCTGAGTGGTTTGCAAGGTTCACGTGTCCCAGGGAGATGTGATAAAATAAATTTTTCTTAAATTCTATTAAAACAGACGTTTATGACTCTCGCTGGATCTGTCAACAGATTTATAAGAATTTGACCTTGTTATTGCAGCATCACTGTCGGTAATTGTTTACGGTGTCAGAAAGACAAATCATTTCAGAGAAATTCAAAGGAAAGATGAGGTAACCCAAGCCTCCAGCCACCTGTTACGCTCTGCTTTTAGTGAACCTCCATTATGGTTTTTATGGCCACCTGTCAGACAGACAGCCTGCAGTCAGAGTTCAGACCCTTAATAGACACACACACACACACACACACACACACACACACACACACACACACACACACACACACACACACACACACACACACACACACACACACACCATGCTGTGTGATCAGAGCTGCAGAAAGTATAATAGGTAACTGAAAAAAAACATCCAAACCTTTTTCCTTCTCTCTCCTTTTGACACTCTGACCAGATGTCTTGAACTAGCAAATTTAGTGACAAGTTGGATAAGGGATGAATCCCAATGTGTAAACCAGACAGGAGTAGAAGAGGACACGCATACAAAAACAGAGGCGAGGAGATGCTGTTCAGCCAAGGAATGTGATCTTTTTTTAGGCTATTATGGCAGAAGGACTACTTTCCCTTTCTCTCCCCCCTCCTTCTCCTTTTTTCTGTCTTTCTAGTGTCCTGTATCACTTCTGGCTCCCTGCTGGTGAATGATGTTTTTTTTCTTTTGAGGGTCTTTATTTGTGTTTTTTTCACTTCTTAAATCACCCCCCCTTTTTTGCAAGCCATTCATGGGTCAAGTAGCCCTGAAGTCTGGTAATCCTTGGTACCTTGGGAGGAAGTGTTGCCAGCCCTGGTATTTTTAGATTGAAGAAGATGGAGGTGTTGATTGGACTCCCAGGCTGTAAAGCCATTAGCAGGTCGGGGACATTGTGTTACATAATTTTCTGTTTTTCCTGGAAAAACAAAAAGAGTGAGGTCAAGTAGAAATATGGGAATTTACTCCCAAAAATATCTTCAAATAGAGTCATTGAATAAACTAATTTAATTACATTAAACATTTAAAAATAACACATCTATGGACGTCAGAGACACAAGTTATTAAAGGCCTCTATTCCTCCTACTCGAATGTCTTGTTTTCCATAATAGCCCAATGTGTTGTGTACAGTTCTGCTGTATTTATACCACTCGCTGACCCTTTCCCTCTGACCCTCTGTTGACGCCCTGCAGGCTGGGAGGCAGCGGGGGCAGGTCTCCAGCCCGGCCAGGTCATCCTAAAAGTCAACGGCAACAACGTCAACTGCAGCAACTACGACGAGGTCCTGGAGCACTTTGCTGCGCAGGACACACACCAGGAGCCCCTGCAGACGGTGAGGGGACACGGGGAAACTGGAGTTTAGAGTTTAAATGTGGCATTTATTGAGAATTGGGCAGCACAAGGTTGCGGTTGTTCACACTGCTGTCTCAGAACAAGAAAGTCGTGGTTCAATTCCCGGTTAGTTCGGCCCATGTTACTGTGGGGTTTTCACACTAAAACAGTTTCTCCAACGTTCTTACACATTCCAAAAAACATGCAGACTGAGGTTAGGTTAATTGGAGACTCTGTTGACCTTGTGTGTGAATGTGAGAGTGAATTGTTTGTCTCTGTATGTTGCCCCTGTAATGTGGACTGAGGACCTGTCCAACCTTTCCCAATGTCAGCTGGAATTGTCTCCACCACCCACTGCGACCCTCAGAGGCTAATGAGAAAAGATGGATTTATTGAGAATATTTAACAAATACAACTAATAACAGACAAAATATCAGTTCTTTTGTGTGTTACTATGACTTTTGCTGTAACAGGACATTTCCTGAATGCTTTATTTATAATACTACTTAATGCCATGAGATATCATGATTAGAATTGGCTTTAGCATTGATAGTTAATTTACTTAATCTTTCAACAATGTGGAACAGTTCACAGAAAGCCCAAGTGACCCAGACATTCCCGCTCTGAGATGGATCATAAAACATAATTAGCGGAGCTGGAGATAGATACAGCAGCTTAATGTTTGAGAAGAAAAACGCTTCTGTGATTCCATCGACTTTGCAGCGATTCCATCGACTTTGTCGGCGTTCTTGGCTCCAACACTGGGTGGCCTAGTAATCTCTCAACATAAATTACTGGCTGTCAGTGGCGCTGCAGGCGACAAATAGTGAGAGTTAAATATTGTTCAACTCGAAATACCCTCCTGCCCCAAGAGGAAAAAGTAGCCCCATGGTATTTCAGACGATTCCTGTTTCCAAGAAAGCTCAAGGTTTATTCTGTGTTAAAGTAATCATTGCATATTTAGCACTGTTTCCAAATTGGGTCAGGACTAGACACTTGTATTTACACTTGGCTTTACATGGCTAACGTCTAAAATGACAAACTCCCACCGGGTTGTTTTGACATTCCTGCAGCAGCAATCCATGTCTACAGGCAGTATTTCACAAGGCTGCAGACAGAGTAGGATCTCCTCCTCACTGTATAAAGCTCAGCGTTTAGTTTTCTTCTGTTGAGTCCGACTGACTCTTCTGATAAACCCCCTCTGCTCTAAGTGAACAGTGAACAGACTCAGCCTCATTTTGGATTTCTTCCAGTATACATTTGCGGGTTCAGTTACCAGCAGGAAAAAATTACCAGGATGTTGTTGATGTGGCTGACTGCACTGCTGAGTTCAGGCTGTCGCAGTCAGCCCTGACTTCCTTGTCAGGTGAAAAGTGTCTGCAGGGAATAAATACTTGTGATTATTTCCTTCATATTCTGTTGTTTAAAACACTTTCACCTAAATATACCATAATCCTGCTTTGTCTTGTCAGCTTTGCTCATTTAACACTCACTTCCTCCTCCACTCAGTTCCTAATTTTAAACCTCATGATGATTTACTTCATATTACAGATATACGCGATTCTATAATTGATCAATACAGTACATATAAATCAAATCAGAGGAATTGTAATTCTTACAGTAAATCCTCACATACAAAAGATATGTGTAATCTATCATGTTGTAAATACACTAAGACTAAGACTCACATGCTTGTCAGGTGAAGTGTCTGTGTCCATGGAGTGAAAATACTTGAGATTATTTCCTCTCAAATCTGTCGTATGAAATGCCTTCACTTAAATGTACCAATATCCCCATTCTTTCTTTTTCATGCTTTGGCTTTTTTCATTTTTGAAAAAGAATCTCTGTCCCTTTCTGCTCATTGCATTCTCACTTTCTCCTTCACTTCACTACACCAAACAATGATGCACAGTATGGCAGATTAGAAGTCAAGTCTTATTGTTCAGCGTTGATCTGTTTCCTACAGTGTCAGTGGGTGTACCGGGCATTCGAGGATGCGGAGGAGCTGCAAAGAGACAGAGGTGAAGGTGAGAAGGAGGAGAGTCCTTTCAGTCCTTATCCAGTGGAGAACGGATCAGACCACGAGGAGGGGAGCGGCACTAATGGAACAGGTGACGTTACTTCCTGTGAAACAGCCTCTGAGTGCACGTTTCTTCTCTTTCGTTAAATCTGACATTACATAATTGTTTCATTAAAGTTTTTCTTCTGTAACACTTTATTTTTCTATTATCTTCAAATTCCTTTTAATTCCTTATTATCATCATTATTATTACTATTATTATCATTACAACTGTTATATAAGAGAAAAAGTTCAATACTTTGAAACAGAAAAACAGTGCCTTTACCAGATGTAGTGCTTATAATAACAGAGCAAGTTTCATGTGTGGCCCATCCTGCATCAAAACATACCTGAACAACATGAGTGTTACTTGGGAGTGTCCTGTGTTATGAACTGTAGCAGTTTTGTGCGTGATCACAGATTGATTGCAGACTCGATGTCAGGAAAAAAACTAACTTCTGTCTCTGCAATAACGTTACATGGAACAATATTTTCCACCTCGATGGCTATTTCAGATGACCTCTGAATCGGGTCATAGTTACTGTGGCAGTAAAAAGTGGGTTCAGCACTCGGCAATTTGCTCTGGAAATAGAAAATTCACTGCTGAAAATTACATACGCTCACACTACAGTCATAGGACGTCATCCAGTAACATTCGGTTTTCCTACTGTATTTACACTAAGTGGCCAGTTTTTCCGACAGAGCAGTACACTGTGTACTTTTACATGCGTCAATGCGAAAGGGATTTATAAAATCATTGTATTTCTACCCAGAGCTGATGGGGTGCTACTAACATAACATGAGGCACGACTCTACCTCTACTCCTCCTCCTGACTTCATAATGGTTAACTTGAGTTTATTCAAATGACATATATTGAGTAATTTCAACATTGTGCTCCACAGATTGTCGGCTGGGGAGGCTTTCCCTCTCCGATGAGCTGCCTCTGGTCAGTCTGACGGTGGATAACGTCCACCTGGAGCACGGCGTGGTCTATGAGTATGTCAGCACTGCCGGCGTAAAGAGCAACGTGCTGGAGAAGGTTGTGGAGCCCAAAGGTTGCTTCAACCTCACTGCTAAGGTAGTTATGAAAAGATGAGGTGAAGTATTTGGGTTAGCTGACGGCTACTTATTCTAGAATACAACTCGGGAATCCGGCATCAAGTCATACTACTTACTTTGGTTATTTCTTCCACTTGTCCCAACCTGTTCCCTGTTTGTAGCTCATTGATAATAAGTTGTTTTATTATATTACTATTGAAGAGATCTAAAAGCAGCTAATTGCCATCCCTTGTGGTTTAAGCTGTTGTTGATGTTGCCGCTACTCTGAATTTGATTTTTATCTTGATTGTGACGGAATAAACTTTGACTGTAGGAGTGTTCCATCCTCACTGATGTTTCGTGTTTCTACAGATCCTGGAGGCATTTTGTGCTGACGACAGCCTTTTTGTTGGTAACTGCAGCCAGCTCATCTCCCAGAGCGACAGAGTGGTTACCATGCCTCAGTACGAGTTCAGACAAATCTGTGACACCAAGCTGGAGAGTATCCGACGCCGTATCAGTAGCTATCAACAGGTACAAGGACACAATTCTACTTTCTCTTAAACATATTGCACATAAATACAGAACATATATATATATACTGTCAAACCAGATGTGAATTGTTATACATAAATATGTCCTCTGCTCATTCACATTGACCTTAAAAGCACGAGTTCCCTTGTTGACTTACACACCAGTATCCCCACATTTATTTGAAAATATCTATAATCTCTATTCTTCTCTGGGTATTTCTTACTGGCTCCTATTATTCAGACACTCACATGCTTTTTAAAGTGTTTACAACAGCTAAGGTTTTTAGAGGCTTCTCTGTGGAGAGTGAAAGCGGGTCAAACACTATGTTACTGATGTCAATACACATTCTTTTTTATATATTCTTCTTTGGATTTAGGTCATACGTCAGTTTCTATACAGCGCTCTCATAAATATGATCAAATATCGCCCCTCCCAAATCTCTATACACTTTTTAAGCTTGAATAATACATCTGATATTTAGAATGTACTTGTCCTTGACCTTACATTTTAAGAACTCTTGGGCAATACATTACGTTATTTAACTTGATTTTGTCTGACTGCATGTGTTGAATCCCTAGTAATGTTTTCTGCTACAGTGACAATGTTTTGTCAGTGATTATTAGAATCATGTATTACTAATATTAGAATCATGTATTACTAATATTAGAGCTGTCAGTCACATGCAGTTTGTATTTTCACTAAACTTTTTCCACACTTTTCTTATTCATCATTCCTTCCTTCCTTTTTTAAACCCAGTTTGCCCTGGAGCTGAGGAACAAGGTGTGGCCCTCCTTCAGGCAGGCCGGCGTCCACACTCACCCACTGGGTTGCATGGACTTTGTTCCCACCAACTGCCACATCAACCTGATGCAGGTTTCCTACCCCAAGTGTGCTACCTCTGCCGGCAGGACTTTCAGCATCCGCTTCGGGCGCAAAAACTCCCTGTTTGGCCTGGACCCTGATCAAGGTAGAGACAGCACACACACAAGCTGCTTTCAGACATGCACTGAGCTCCAGATAATCTCCTGACATTCTCCAGAGTGTGTGAGACTGCAAATGTCCGTGTGAGAGTCTTCAGACATTCTCCAGAGTTTCTCCAGACAGCCCCCCTTGTAAGAACTCAGAATAATGTCCGAATGAGATGATGTGACAACACAGTGGGAGAGGCTCTGCACGCCTGAGTGGATGTGTTGATGCCATTTCTAACACGCAAAACTGCAAAATGTCCAGCCTCAATTGTGCACATCCTCTGGAGTTCATGTCTGAAAACAGCTTTACACACAACTCTCTCCAAGAAGATTTGAACATTAGCTCAATCTCAGTAACCACTGCCACATCCAAGCTTCACTGAGATCCAACCTCTTCATGATAATACAGCGTAACCTGCTTAACATGGACTCAGTGATCATTTCGCCTAATTACCCTCTATGAGCATTTTAAATGCTGCAGCACCGGGGTGGGAACTCCAGCCCCCAACTCCTGCAGCAGCCGTAAGGTCTCAAAAAACGCATTCTCATGGTAAATTAGATGAGTGGTTTGCCATTAAGTCTCCATTAGCTCCAGGCCATACTATTGACATGAAAAGTGAATGAATGATGTCAGCAAAGACGGCGCCTGGAGGCAGTGTAGGAATGTGGGCCATTCACTCACTGCTGCTGCTGAGGTCAAAGGGGAGAGAAGAAAGCGAGAGGAAGGGATTGATTGGAAGTGGAATGTAAATTCACCGTGGAATCGTTTCAAGAGAGAGAGAGAGGAAAATGCAAGATAAACCTTTAATCCATGGATACAAAAAGTATAGTCCTGTCTCGCATCTACATGACTTTATTATGATGCAGCTGGATATTAACGAAGAGTCTCGAGGCTTAAACACTGAACTCCTGCTACTCTCTGCAAAGATGAAAATGCAATACAGCTGTCTAGACAGCAGACATTTAGAATTGCTTACATTGTTCCAGTTTGCCTCGTCCTCATCTTTCCTCTCTGCACCAGCTGCCAGTGAGACATCTGCCTCGCAGTTGCACTAGTGAGATGTTCTCTTCAGCTCTGGTGTTTTTTATTATGTGTTCTGCAGACAGCCACAGGGATGATGGTTTCTCCAGCGAGAGCATAGCCAGCCTTTAGTGCTGCAATTAGAAACTGAATAAAATGGTGAGGTGTGTTACCTGAGGTGAAAGATTCCTGCGTTATTACTCTGGGCATTAAAAGAATGTCTGGAATGTATGTAACATGTCTTAAGGGCTTTCTGCTCACTGTGTTCTGCACTAATAGCATATACTCCCAGGTTGATAGGAAGAATATAATCCGTCAGCAGTTTTGATACATATGCGGTAATTATATCAGAAGTAAAGAGGTAAAGAGGGTTTTTTAATCCTGCTCTTGCTGTGCGTATCAGTCACACTCGCAAGTGCCCTTTTAGAAGTTGTTTTACATTAAGTTCAAATGGAGAACAGACAAGAGTGTTACTTCATAGGTTTTGGACATCTGGGCTAAATTAAATTGTTATTTCATTGTTTTTTTTACTCAGCCACTACTAATATGTTGTTTCTCCTGTCCCATTTTCCTCTTCTCTTCTCTCCTCTCCTCTTCTCTCCTCTCCTCTTCTCCTTTTCTTTCCTGTAGCACTACTGAACCCTATGTCCCACACCCAGCATTGTGTGACCAGCATGGGAGCTCCCTGCTGGAACTGTTCCGGCCTAGAAGGGGATGAGGTGGATGGCAACAAGGACGGGGCCGTGGACGGAGACGAGGGGTTGATGGACAGGCGACGGAGTGGCCATGGCGAAGGTGGTCTGAGCTTCCTGCTCAAACACGAGGACACAGAGACCCAGGACGCCTACATTCACTTGTACAGCCGCCTGGATGTTGCTGTGCGGGAAATGAAGCAATATGTCACTCAGATCGATGTGTAAGTGTCACCAAAACTATAAGTACATTGATCTGGTGCAACAGAAAAGCATAAATCCATTTTAATATTAATATGGATATTATTGTTTCTTTGATCTGATTCCATATCACCCTCTCATCTCTAACCCTGTTGACAAGTGTCATCTTTCTATTAAAAATAAAAGCGTTTACTCCATTCAGAAAGTATTTTTCAGCTTCAGCAGCTGGTGATATTATCAAATATTGGCAGGCGCACAGTGTTTATATGCAAGTTGATGATTTTCATAGGCTTCATAGTGACATTTCGAGATCTTTGCATAAATAGCTACGAGCTGTTATCCCTGCATCGGCCTCCCGAGGCTGTTCGTCAGCCTCTCTTTGTCTATCTGCCCTTTTCCTTATTTAAAGCTCAGGATTTACAAAAGGAACATTCTTCAGGCCCAAAATATTTATGGGCCCGGATAACATCGAGGAAAAAAGACGCATATTGTGTGTCTGTGCAGAGGGAAGGGGTGTGAAGATGTGTGTGTTGGATAGTGAAGGCGGGATTACTGTATTTAAAAGTAAGAATAATACTGTGTTGATACTCAGGATACTATGTATATTGTTTTTTTCTATCCTTTTCCTCTTTAGCCTCTTGTCATCTATCACCGAGCCCACACAGCTCGAAGGGGAAGGTGGGGAACCTCCGGTCTACGAACCATCCCAGCCGTCTCTGGCCCCCTGCGAGGACGGCTGTGACCAGGAGAGAGTGGAGCAAGGAGGCATTAAAAGAGTTTGCTTCAAGGTGAACGAGGAGGACCAGGAGGACTCCGGCCACGACACGATGAGCTACAGGGACTCCTACAGGTAACTGGTTCAAAGACTGGATCGCTAAAGCTGCTTTCAGACCTTCACTGCACTCTCCTGTCATTCTCCAGAGGGGCTGTATGTGAGAGCGCAAATGTTGGAGTGAGAGGCTCTGGACTTTCTGCAGAGTTTCTCCTTCCAGCCCCCTTGTAAAAACTGTGTTTGATGCCAGAATGAACCCATGTGAGATCACAGCAGGAGATCCTCTGGAGGATCACTGAGAGCAAGTTGAAGATGTTTCTAACACGCAACAGATGCTTAAAAAAAAAAGCAGACAGACTTAGAAATTCAAATGTATGAGGATGATAAATGAGGTAGACACAGATGAAGATGTCAGAGAGATTTCGTCAATAATGTCTGACGCCGGTGTGGATGCGCCGTAAACAAAAGCCTGTGATTTCTGCAACGGAATTATTTAATACCTCGCACCTCTGCCTGCTGCAGCGACCCTCAGCTGAACGCTCCAGAGATTTCTCTTCTGTTGTGAACACGTCTGAGTAAAGAATCTCCTGCTGTGTCCAAACCCAATTGGTCGACATTCTCCAGAATACATATCTGAAAACGACTCAAGAAAAAGCAGACTCCATAAACTTGCTCAAGTTTAAAATGTTATCATGGTTTCCAACTTTAACCTAACTAGCTTAAAAAAGAATGATCTTTCTGAATCCAGTCGAATCTAATATTACAGAGTAAAATTTTCAGTCTTTATTTCTCTAATAGCTGCTCTATATAAATCACTATTAATAGTTGTTATGATCGTTGTCAAAAAACCTAATATAAACCAGATATAACAAAGAAGAAATGAGACACCATCGTTTTACACCTACATTTCTAACAGGACTCCATAAAACATAACCCCTGTAATAATGCTCATTTCCCCCCATTGGAGGCTACAACTCATTCCAGATGTTGGCATTTTAACCAAGATGGAGAGCTAAAAATGACTTCAAAATGTTTTGGTCAGATCTGCTTATGTCATTTGCTTATTGCAAGTTCATTCAGATGTTTCTGTGTGCGCGCGTGTGTGTGTCTGTGTGTGCCTGTGTGTTTTTGTACAGTTCATTGGGCAGTGCTCCACTGAGCCCCACCCTCCACCACCCACTAAGATGTAGTTATTGGTTGTTGGTGCGGTGGGCTGGTGTATAATACAGCCAAATGTTTGGGGCGCGGCCTCCTCACCCACTCTGTCATTACAGCCCGGCCACGGCATGTGAAGCGCAGCTACCTCATCACATTAAAATGTAAAGGAAAATGTAGGCTGCTGTGTGTGTGTGTGTGTGTGTGGTAAACACACACCCACACACACAGCAGCCTACATAACAAACAGTGAGGTGTGGTGTTTACTCAGTGTTTAGAAGACCGGTGGAAAAAAATAAATACACTCTTGAAGGTAGCAGTGCAAGGCGTGTATGTAGATGAATCGTCCAACTTGTAATATTTTGGATTTGAATAAAAGTGCTACTGTGCTTTAGAGGTAGGGGGCGTATCTCTTTTTTTTCTGCTGAGAGGATCAGACATTAAAGCTTTAGGTGGTGACAGACCACAGCGGAGTTAAACAGTCGGAGGTCACGGGCCAAGCACAGCCTGTGCGGGACATAATGTGAGAACAAGGACAAGGAGAAACTGGCTTCTTCTACACACACACTCAGACTGTGTGTGAGTGTCTGTTCCAAGTCTGGTACACTGTGTCTGTCATGAATCATTAGCGTTCAAGTGTGTTGCTGTTAAGACCTTTTGACTGGTGTCCATTCATATCTAGAGTGTGTCCCGATCCAGATTCAGAAGTCATTTCATTTCACTTGCAGCATCACAAAGTGTTAGTAACAGATCTTTTGTCCCTGCCTAAAGTTCTAAAGACACCTGTACACTACTGCTGTTTACTCAGAGAAGAGATCATTTAAAATCAATCCAAGATGCAGCTTTTCTTGTCTTACCCGGCAGAAAAAGTTGTATTCCCTGTGAATTGCATTGTTGGACAATTAACACACACCAACGCTCAAGTGTAGTAATAACATTGGTCCCCATATGGCCACTCCATATAGAAAAAGACGGTATGCAAATTAGACATGGCTACAAGATACAATTAAAGAAGCAGCCTCAGAGGCATCTGTGAATGAGCTTTTCACTGGGATAGCAATGTGTCTGTGAATGCATTCTCACCTGTATCTCAAGCTGTGAATACATCGCCCTATGTAAATCTTAATGCAAGTGTGTGTGCGTTTGTGTGTGTGGGCACGTTTCTTTTAGGTTTAGGCCAGATCTGCTACTATTACAAGCAGGATAATTGTCACAGTGGGGCTCACACATTTGGCAGGAGGTGTGTGAAGCTAAATTTGGAAATCACCTCTTGTGTGTGTCTCTGTGTGTGATAGACTGAGTGTGTATGTCTAAGCATTCAGCTGGAAAACACAACTCTCCATGCCGAAGCAGCCAGAAGGGGAACAATACAGGGACATTGTGTGGGGATTGTGTGTATATTTGGAAACAAATGAAGAGGGAAGCAATGAGAGGACTGAAATATCATAAGATGAAGTTGATTGAGGTAAAGAGGACAAAGACAAGAACATTTACCAGCACACTCAAATATTAGTTTATTATGGTGTGTTTTTATGGGTGTGCGGGAGTGAAAGCCAGCAGAGAATTCATGCCAGACTACTAAAATATCATTATTCTAACTCTCACCCTGTTATTGCAGCAGCTCTGATGTAGCCAGTCTCCTTCCCTTGCAACACAGACACATATTCACACACATTAGGCTCCACAGAACGACCCGGCAGGTCGATACCCACCTATGACACTCCCCACTTTTTCATCCAGCCAAGCCGGATAACGGTATTGTCAGACAAAGCCGATGATATTTTGTAGCTTGTAGTCGCCCCAAGGCCATTAGTCATGCAAATCAACCTGTGAATCACTCAGCTCTCCTCTTAGGGGATCGCCAGCGCACTCACTTGAAGCAATGTATAATTTTGAGCCCTTAAATCTCTCACATGCGCCCGGTAATCATGTCAATTCACGTATGACATATAAAATGCCAGACTTAAGTCTCTTTTTTTTTCAATAAAACTTTCCTAGAGTGGGAAAAGTTCTCACGCACCAGCATGAAGTAGTAGACTGATAACTTAGCCATAACAAACAGACAGAACTGAAAAGAGTATGTGTTTATGAAAGAGGAGCTGAGCTGAGCTCCAGTCCACAGTTTGATTCTAATGTATGTACAGTATTTATTATCAGGCAAATGTTTTGGAGTCTTAATACAGCCCTAGTTGAGTGAATGCTTCTTTGTGTAACCCAGGGGCTGGTTGTTACTGTGAGAAACATTTAATTACCTTCAGTCTCACACACTGTAAATCAGAAAAGGCCTTCACATCAGAGGGATTATTTGGCAGCATAATTACAAGACACACACATATCCCCTCTGTGGTTTAACATTGGAATGAACCCCTTTCTCCACGTATAACACATTTTTAATGTTTGTGTTTGTATGTTTTCTGCATTATTGCAGTGAATGCAACAGCAACAGAGACTCGGTCCTGTCCTACACCAGTGTGAGGAGTAACAGCTCGTACCTGGGGAGCGATGAGATGGGATCAGGTAATCAATGAACTGATGATATGAAAGGAAATTCAGTTTTTTCTGGCCGTCTTTGATGAAACAATGATCAGTTCAGAACCTATGCATGAGAAAAAGTGAATTCAAGATAAACAACATAAGCTAGGCTGAGGCAGATATACGATTCCTGTGTGTCAAACAAAGACAATAAATAATGCATGTTTGCATAGATATAGATCAGTAGTTTCTAACTTGTTATGCTCTTTACTGTGTGGTGATGCTGGTCATATATCATGGTAATGCTGTTAATATGATATGAGAAGACTGTGGTCAGATATTTTAGATCCAACATTTCATAGACGTCACAGCCACAAAGCTCATTATGTGTTTATCATCACATTGTTTTAATCAACAGCCTGTAATTCAGAGCATCAGAATTTACATTAACAGATGGATAGAGATTGTTTAACACGTGCAGATAGTCAAATAGAAGTGAGTACCGGTGTCCTAAAGTCTGATCCCTCCCCATCCATTTGTTTGGTGTTTTATCGGCTGCCAGGGGACGAGCTGCCATGTGACATGAGGATTTCCTCGGACAAACAGGACAAGTTGCACGGCTGCCTGGAGCACCTTTTCAACCAGGTAAGCTGCATTTGTGCAGGCAAGGTGCCATTGTGTGTTTAACAAAACCTTAAAGCTAGGGTTGGTAATCCTGGAAAAGTTAGTAAGAGCACTGTGAACAAATGCAAATGATACGTTTTCTGTGACTTGCTCACTTATGTCTGACTTTCATCTCTGCTTCAGTGGTGTGTGTCTCTCCTGCTGAAGACTCCGGTCATGAAACAAATTACCAATCCTACCTTTAACCGTAGTCAAATGTAAATTGATACAAAATCTTTCAATGTGAGCCAACTAAACTGCAGTTTAAAATACAGCCAAGACATGTGAGACAAGGAAAAAAGAACACACACACACACACACACACACACACACACACGTGTCAGCTTTAACCACCCCCCTCTGCCAAACCATTTGGAACAGATGATTGTGATAGTAATCAGTCAACATCTGGGCCGAGTTACCTCTTGGAGCTCCGTCTGTCCTCTGGTCAGGATCCTGCTTTTCTCTCTCATCTTTCACTTGACTTCCTTTCTTTCAGTAATTCCTCCACCTTTCCCTCTTTCTTCTCTCTCACACACAACCACACACAAACACACACACACATTGACTTTAACTGATATGTGGATTCAGTTAAAGACATCCATACCTTTTTTTTTTTCTCCTCTTACCAACATTTGATGTTGTTTGACTCCACGTGGGGTACAACCCTCTTTGACTGCTCTACTTTTTTTCCACATGGAAACAGCAGCTCATGGGGTTGCAAACACACTCCAGCCTTGTTGTCTTTAATGCTGAAAGAACCAGATTAAAAGTTAAAAGTTATTGCAGAGTTGTAAGTGTGTGTGAGCATGTGTGTATGTTTGAATGACACAGAAAGAAATGAGGTAGCAGGCAGAAGAAAAGAAGTTGATGCGTGTTGAGAATGAGGTATGAACAAAGTCTGATTGATTACCTGACAATTTGTGTATGTGTGTGTGTGCGCTTTTATTCCCGCACAAAGGTTGACTCCATCAACAGCCTCCTGAAAGGATCTGCCATGACCAAGGCCTGTGAGGAGACCAAGCACTTTTATTCTGACCACAGCCAACCAGGTACATATTTTGTTTATGTCTGTGTGCGCACATGCTTATACTATGTGTGTGTGTATCAGTGTTGGCTTGTGTCGCCTTGTTTCTGTTACACAAAGACACGCACCGTCACACATTTCCTGTTTTTTATGTAAACAGAGTTTCGCCAGACCGAGGACTGGACAGTCCGTTGTCGCTATGTCATCCAAAAGAATATTCAGGAAGACCCCTGGAACCTACCCAGCTCTATCAAAACCCTGGTGGAGAGCCTGCAGAGATTCGTGGACGGTTAGTTGAACACACACACACACACACACGGCACATGTACACTCTGCAGCCATGTGGACGTATACAGTTTCAAACAGTCATTCCACCTTTGTTTTCCTTCTGCCCCTACAGATGGAAAGAACCAGCTTCTCCTGGCTCTGCTCAAGTGCACAGGTAGAGTGACATGTCAGTGTTAGACAGGAACCAGTTCATATTCATATTTAGAGCACAGTAGTGGCAGAAAATCAGACTAGATAGAGCCCGGCTCTAATTTTCCATTAAATCTCCAGAAGAGAAGTGAAGACAGGCTGAGCAATCTCTCAGCAGACCTCGAGCAGGAAAGGTCCCATAAGTGGAGTATTTTAAATGATTGCCGTTTAGAGCAATTTGCAAATGAGATCATCCATCATATGAAGTTACAGCCAGTTCTACCTCAGGACATCTGTAGGGCCTAAAAAAAATCTTCAAAGGATGATTCATTTTCAAATGATTTATTTAAAATGATTTATTTAAAATATCATGATTCTGTTTATGTTGCAATATACATCCTTTAATTAGGCTGTACTTTTATTATCTCTATATCTTTTAATTTAGTGACACCAGCAGAAAAATAGTGGTTATAATAGCCCCATGTCATGTATGTTTTCGTTTCTTCACATTTGCTTCATTGCCAAACATGAAGCAGATGTTTAAATTTACTTAGTTTCCAGAATAATTTAATAATTCTAAAAAGTCCGAGTTGTCAGAAAAGCTTTCCTTTTCCAGAGAGGGATCATTTCCAGGTTGAGGCCAGTTGTTCGATGTGTTTGTACAGAAAAGGTTCGGTGTCGAGGCACATGATGCTCCAATCACTTTGAACTTTGCACGGTGGCATATGGTGATAGTTAATGGGACACATGCTCTCAGGGGCTGTCAGGCTAATGGAATTAAGTATTTGTATTGGAGCAAGTCCAAGACATGTTAAAACGAGGACGGTTAGAGTGCTTTACCCTCTCCTGCCCACTGACCTTCTCACCTTGTTCTCCTTTGCCTCTCTTCCTGACTCCCCTCTTCTCTCCATACACTCCATACAACCCCTTTCTCTGTACCTGCTCCAATGCACTGTCCAACCTCCACCACCAGATACGTCTCTGCAGCTGCGCAGGGATGTGATCTTCTGCCAGGCGGTGACGGGCGCCTTGTGCACGCTGGCCGAGCAGCTGCTGGCGGCGCTCCGGTCGCGCTTCAACAACGCTGGCGAGTACCAGGAAGACGGCAAAGAGACCAGCCGCAAGTGGCTGGAGCAAATATCCGTCATCGGTGTTCTGCTGCACTTCCAGTCCTCGCTAGCACCGCACCTGGTGAGGACAGAGGGTTTTTAATATGTGATACAAGTTGATGAGATCTCACCCAGGGGTGGATCCAGGTGCCAGGCCAGGGGGGCACTGGCCCCAACTGAAATCTGATTGGCCCCTGAAGTGCCCCTGTCCAGTCGCTTACTAACAATGCTAACAGGAAATATGAAGATTAGTAGGAATTTTAACTTTTGTAAAGAACTCATTGTGCTTGAACAAGGAACAATTTTCAAAATATACTCAATCATGTGTGTTTTTTAATCAAAGCTACAGAGCTAACAGTAAACAAGGACTGACTTAAATTTGAATGTGCACTTAAATCTGGAATTTTGCCTCAATGTTGGACATATAATTGGCCCCTCAGTGTTAATTGTGGCCCCTGTATGGCCCCTGATTTAGAAAAATCTAACAAACTTAATCATTGTGTGCATTTCCTGTTGTATCCACGTTGGTAATGTGTCACTCAATCAAATACCCTGGGTTTTTATGGATTTCTTGCCATATAGCTGTCTTCACAACTATCAAAACCCACCTGGCGTGACCTGAACGTTTTTTACTCTCCTCTTACAGAAAGAGGAACGGACCATGCTGGAAGATACCAAGGCGGCCCTGTTGGACTTGGACAAAGTCACTGTGTTCTTCAGGCAACTGGAGGACGAGTGTCTAGTCGCAAGTAAGAGACTCCACAAACAAAGACTGACTTGGCCCTTTCAAACCAGACGGCTGCTAATAAGCAGCTGTATGGTTTCACCAGCTCTGAATAATGTTCCATTATATGGATCTATGGTAGCTATTGAGGGCGAAATTGTCATTTTGCCATAGCAGATTTAATTTTCGTTTCAGTGAGGAGCGACTGAATAGGGAGCTAAAACAACACTATAATGGATCCATAAATCATCTTACACAAGGGCAGAGCATGTAGTTTCTTTGTCCTTTCATTACAGATAACATGGTTCCTCCTGACAGGCTGTTCACGGCATCATTCAAACCTCAGTTCTAAAACACATGGCCAAAGCACCTAGAGAAAACATTACAAATAAATACACATACACATGTTATATTCTTTCATCGACATGTGTGTGCTACAGTGGAGAAATGTTCTCTCAGAGCATAACAATGCTAAATTTGTGGTTTGGACAGGGTCCGTCCTCAAAACGCTCAAGGTCAGAACACAGCGGTGTACTGCCGCGGTCTGACGATGCACCTGGTTTGTTTAAAGGTGGCCATTGTCTGAGTCCTGACCTGCGTGTGTATATAAAGTATATAAGACCCGGGGCCTATTGGGGCCTTTAATAACCTCAGTATCTGTATTCACCGAAGGTACTGCAGGCGGCCAGAAGCCTTAAAGCCCGCAGATACAAATGACAACATCATCCTGAATCAGTTCTCTTTTCAACGGCCTCAATATGGCCAGCAGAGATTGCCGCTCAAAGGGAAAGCATAACATGCATTTCCCATTATAGGAGGAGTCGGCAAAGCTATGGATGAGGCAGGGATTTACTATTCTAGGTTTTACGCTCGGCAGATGGAAATATTTGGAGTTTGCATGCATACATTGTGCACAAACCGCTGCATAAACATGTAACACATTGACTTGGTCATTTATGTTGTACTTTATTTATTTCATATGACAGATATTTAGTCGTGAACAAAGTGTTCAGACTCTTTCACTTTCAAGGGAAGAATAGTTTCTAACCAATCTACTTTCCTGCAGTTGAATATTCAGCTCAGGTTGCCGCAGCGTCCATTCGACAGTATTGATTTGTTAATGGCGTCTTCCGCAGGCTGGGAGCTAAAGTAAAAGGCAGAACGCAGCACAGAGTCTGTAACTCTGAAGAGTCTGAGTTCAGCCTCAAGACTCACAGCCAATTCCACAGGATTACATCTTGATGGTTTCTCAAGGAAAGAGCGCTGACCCTAGAGGTCGCTCAGTAAAGGTCATCTTTTCCATTATCTGACAACTGCTCGTGTCTTGCAGTCGCAAAATGTTAGGAGGCGTCAGACTTACAAATGATTTCTACTTGTGTTTTGATGGTAGGATTGGAAAGGTTACTGCTCTGAAAACAAGTGACACAGTAATGACAAATTCTTTTAAATAGCGCAATTGTTTCAGTTGCATAAGAATTTTTTTAAGAATAAAATGACAATGACATTTTGCAATATTATTTCCCAGCTGCTCCTAACATGACTAGTACACAGTTAACTACTGTTACATTTAAATAGACCTGTGTCAGTTTTTCCTTTATTGTGTGTTCAGTCCGTCAGTGTCAAGACAAAACTAAAGACGATGGTGGAGACACAGCCAGTTCTCCACCTTCTGTTCTGGAACATGTTATAAAACTGCAGTGATTTTAGTTTTATGAAGTCATTTTAGAAAGACTAACACACACATTATTTGAAATGATGGACGATGCTCATCAATGCAGCATTGCTGACCTTAAAGGCTTATGGAAACCTGCACTTTTAACAGAAATCCAGTGGTAAATGGTTTATTGGAGGTCTAAATACAACCAGAATGGTATTCAGTGAATACCTTTGCAGAGGGCCAACAGTCCCCTAATGACCACATTTGGATTAACTATATCTGTACCAAATTGCACACACATTAATATCAATCATGGATGTTTCTTTTCATTAAGATCCATGAATTATTCTGTGAGAAAAGAAAAAAAAACAGGATCCACCCAGACCTACACCAAAATGTAATGGGTTCTTCCTTGGTTCATGCCCCAGCTCTCTTTTTCTGTTCTTTGTAAAACTTTGCTATTAATTTACTGTTGTTTTCTAATGTTAAATCAAAACAAAATCGACTCATTAGCATTCAGTCTGTAGACATGTGTAAAAAAATATCTTAAAGCCAACACTATTATCAATCAATATGATAACTACTGCCGGTGTGTGTGTTTGTGTATGTTTGTGTTGCAGACACACCGGTGTGTTACCAGGTGGAGGGCAGCCGACAGGCCCTGAAGGTCACCCTGTACCTGGACAGCTGTCACTTCAGCGAGCTGCCCAGTCGCTTGCAGAACGGCGGCAGCCTCAAGCTCCACACGGTCCTCTTCACCAAGGGTAAGACTGAGCGGGCTGAGAACGAGGAACTGGAGAAAGTGAGAACACTGCAGGGGAATAGGTGCAGGGTGTAGATCAGCTGGGAGAGTGTGATGCAATAGTCACATGAAGAAGGGTAGGCTGTTTTCCTTATGATACACAGTACCTCAGCTCAAGCATTTTTTCCATAGAGTATGAATGAACCAAACAAGCCATATATCTCACATGCATTGATTTTATCTTCAGAGAAAATTACTTATGTAGAATTGAGTCATTCGGATACACTCGGTGCCTCATGAAGCCTCTCACTCGTGCACATGTTCCTGATAGCTTTATGTGCTTTTAGTTTTACATTAAATCTTTTTGTTGCCCGTTACAAAATCTCCACCTTTTGCATTCTGTTTTTGCTTCCAAGCTCCTTCTAATCCTCCATCAGCCACAGCCGGTGCTAGTTTGAGTGGACACCACTATGCATCTTGCCCATCTGTCATTAGCCATTAATTTTCCATATAGATTGATTCAGTTGGAAAACGAACCCATTGAGAGAGCTCATAATGTTCTTCGGCGCTTCAGTGTAAAATAAAGTGCAACAAAACATTCAGTAGTGCAGATATCTGAATCAACATCACCACCTACTGGAGAAGAGACAGGGCTACAGGTTGAGGAGAAGTTATGTGGTACCTTGTGACACTGCAGGTCTTTAACTGTGAGTTAGTGAGTGTATGTGTGTGTGCAGTCATATGAGCACTATATGCTCTCATACAGATTAAAGAATCGTGTAAATCAAGAAGATTTTGGGCTGTCCTCCCAAGTCAAATGATTGTGTATGTAACTAATGGCACAAGTACATACATCCTTTACATAAATACTTTGACTCAAGCAAAAGTATGACTGCTAATTCAACCACTTTTGTTAAGGTAAAATTATAAAAGTAAAGGGTCTGAAATGTAATTTAAAGTATAAAAGTAATAAGTACAAATTAGGTGCACAAAAGACTAATACACTTAAACCACACTTCTATTTGAAGCAAGATGTACTCATAACGGGGGTTAAAGCAAGAAAAGATTTTTGAGCATGAAACATTTTCCAGGAGGAATTCTGAATTTAAAATAAGGCCAGGTATTGGAAAATAACAGATATTTGTGTTCAAATATCAGGAGTTAAAATAAAAGGCTTCAGAAAAATATATACTTGAGTAAAGTACAGATACATGTAAAATGTCTTTAAATACAGTAACAAAGAATGTGTTCAGTTGCAGCGTGTAATGTGATCATATAAATGTGTGTTGACCCAAATGCTTCCCGCCTGTGTTACCCAGCACTGGAGCGTCCAGAGGGAGTGTCCCAGCAGGACTACAGCGCCATGGAGGAGTTCCAGCAGCGCACCAACGCTGTCTCACTCGAGAAAGTCAAGGCCTATTACCGCAGACTCAGGTATGCTGTGCTACACTGCATCACAGCCCTCCAGCAGCTTACTCACCAGCACCGTTATCATGTTTCACCTTAAAGGGAGAGGTCACCCTGTGGTGTTGCATAAGCAGAAACTGCACTTCGGTTACTGTGTTGACTTTCATTTAACAGTTTCCAAGGTCAAGATTTGTTCTAAATGAGAACTTTGCCTCCTTTATTTAAACCTGTCCCACATCAGCTAAAAGGATTTTTTTACTTTGCTAATTTAGTAACGCAAAAGTCCTTCATAATGTAATCGTATTGTTTCTCCAACATTAGTATGACTATGTTATTCCTAGAGATGGGCAGAGTTAATGCTACTACAAGGAAAAACTTTCATTGTTGTGTAAGCTCAGTGAAATAGAGAATGAGATTCCAGTGTTTCACAGAGAATGAGTTCAATCTATGTCGGTGGGAGGGGGGGACACACACTCTTATGTGTAACAGATTCCAAGTGACAGGTGCACAGACTAAAGAGTGAAAGATAAGTTCTGGCTTAAGAGAAGGAACTGCATTCACTGGGTTGAAACTATCAGGTATGATTGCATGGCCTTAAGAATGTTATGGACCGTACCACCAACCTGTGGGAGTGCATGGTAGAGTGAGGACGAGCACACAGCACATACTGCTGCACACACTAAGTTAGAAATCTCTCATATTATTTTGAGAAGTTTAAAAATGTCTTGGTTCATTATAAAACTGGCAGGACTATTCGGGATAGGGCGAATCGCCAACAGTCTAGAAAATAAATGTGAAACACTGGACTCATTTCTTTTTCTATTGTCCTGTCTACGAGGCAATAAGGGAAGTTACTTTTTTTGGAAAAATGTCCTCTGTTTAAGAGAATTTTTTTTTCATTTGCCTGCATGACTTAGAAAATATACACATCTATAAAAGAAAAGGACTACGATCATTGCCTATACAACAACTTATTAATTCCAAAACAAGATTGTTAACTTGTAAGATTCTTTACCGACAGTTTGTTTAACACGGTTACAAAATGCTCGACTCATGTATTAAATGTATTGATAGGACTTTGTTTAAAAAGGTATTTTAGAGTTCATGTTGTTGATGAAATATTTGCTGTAACCGAAGCATATTCTGTTAAGTGAAGTACTCTCGATGTTTGGTGACTCAGCTCTCTCATGAAGTGAGGCAGAGGATGAAATGTATAGATTCCTGAACCAGATGAAGAGTTGTGTTCTTGTCTCAAACAGGGCTTTCTATTTGGAGAAGTCCAATCTCCCGACAGACTCAAACACCACAGCTATGAAGATTGACCAGGTAAATATAAATTTATCCTGATGTAAATATTCCATCTGCTGTTTCTGCTGTGCCCACAGAATGTGTACGTTACAGTCGATGTGAACTTTGATCCATTTAAGTCATGCTCTTGTAACATAAGTCCATTTGTATATGATGTTGTGACTGAATATAAATGCAAGTACAGATACTGGGCCTTGAAGTTAGAGACCTGCAACCAAGCATTTCCAAAGTAAGAGGGACTGTTGTCCTGTTTCCCTCCACTGGAAACCTCCACTAGCTCATCAAGACCCCCCCCCCCTCATTAACTCCAACTAACCTCAACACGTCAACATTGTAAACTCGACCTCAGTGATGATTAGATTAGAAAGAAAGTTCTAGTGACCCAAACTGACAGTAGCTGCAATAGATTCCAATGATTAAAACTTTATAGAAAATAGTTGTAATATTCACGGATCAGCCACAACCTTAAACAGGCGACTGGTTTTAATGTTGTTACATGATCCTCAGTACTACAGGGAGTTGAACCTGTACTTTTGTTTTTGTGTATTGTTCTCCTGTTATTTGCAAGTCTGTTACTCAACTGAGTCTAGTATTGAGAAATAAAGTGTGTTAGATAATTTCACTTGTTTCTAACTCGGATAAACTTTTTCAAATTTTTTGTTAAATTTGTCGAAACTACAATCCTAATAATTTTGAATTTTTTTCCCGAGACATTATTCTGTCACATGTCTTGGGTAAATTACCAAAAGTGATTGAACTTTACAGAAAACAAGTGACATTTCCTCCTCATTTTTAACTCAATAGTGTCTCAACGATTTGGTAAGACTGACACTTATGTGATATTCTATTGTTATTTTCTTTTTAAACGTCTAACCTGAACCTCTCTGACCTTCACTTTTTTCCCCTTATAGCTGCTGCGACCCCTCAACACACTGGACGACCTCTGTCGACTAATGCAGTCGTACATCAACATGCGCCCGAACACTCAAGGCCACCCATCAGGTGTCAGCGTGCTGTGTGTGTCGTCTGAGCTGTGTAACCGCCTGGGAGCCTGCCACATCACCATGTGTGGCACAGGCATGCAGAGGTCAGTCTGGCACCACACCAAGACTTTTCTACTGCTAGTGTAGTATCACCGGCTAAAAGAAAGATTAACATGGTGCAGAGGGAAGGACATGCACTTCTGAACCCTCAAAAGAAACTGTTAAGATTCACTAGATTCAGCAGATCCATTTATGTGTGTGTATGTTTGTCTACAGGTATCACTCACATTATGGGGACTTGGCTTCCTTATGGGGACAAAAATCATGTCACCAAGTAGACCATTACATTCTATGGGAAGATATGCTTTAAAGTTAGGTTATGCTCTTGTAACATAAGTCCATTTGTAGCAACTTAGATAGTAGTAGTAGAGTAAGTTTACAGGAAATGTGTTTGTGTGTGTGTGTTTCAAGCACTAATCTTCATCTCCTCTGCTCTTTGCAGATGTACTCTGAGTGTGACACTGGAGCAGGCAATGATCTTGGCCAGGAACCACGGCCTCATGCCGCGCTGCATCATGCAGACCATGGACATTATGCGTAAACAGGTAAACCACAGGGCCCATTATGTCAGCATGGGGTCCAGCAGGGGTCCCTTAAAGGGAAAGTACCCCCGAAAAATTTAAATTGGCTCATTATCTACTCACCACTATGCGGATGGAGGGGTGGGTGAAACACTGTTTACCCCTGAACACACTTTTGGAGTTTCAGGGGTAAACAGCGTTTCAGCCAAATCCAATACAATAGAAGTAAATGGTTACAGATTCTTCAAACGTAATAAAACAGAAAATATAAATGCCTCCAAACTGCTCCTGTGGTGTCATCCAAGTCTCTATTAGTCTCGACATTCAAGTTCGACTTGAAACAGCGTCATTTACATCATGTTTTTAGCCTAAATGTCGTCTGATATCCTCTTCTGGAGACGCATTCTCACATGCATCACAGTGTATTTTTATTTTTTCTGTGAACTATCCCTTTAAGGAGTAATTTGACCTCTGACCTAAGTCTGGGCACCTTTTTATATGCACTCAGTTGTCACTTTATGTTCAGTAGATCTGCCATAAATTCAACCTTTTAATGAAGTCTTTAATATTCAGATTTGTCTCCATTTAATTATATATTTATTAAGGTCTAAGTTAAAAGTTTCTGGTTTCTTGTCCTCCCTGTTTATGTACATGAGAGTATGTACCAGAATATTAGAAACGCTTCTGAATATAATAGTCGAGTGCAGCAGCACCCCTCACCTCAGTGCTAAATATAACTGAAATAACACCTCCATGACAGTGTAAGAAAGCTGAGCATCATATGCATCATAGAAGTACAGCACTTCATGGCATAACAGTAACATTAGACTGGAGAACATATCTATATTAGTGACTTTTTGCGTTGTCTAATAAATGTTTTTTAAATAATAACAATGTATGATCCTGTTGTCACTGTAAAACGTATTCTTTAATCATCCAGCTGGAGTGAAACTACAAATGCAGTATGAGTAACTCAGTCATAACATTGATACAGGATGGATGCCTCAGGCAAAATCCTACAAAACATATAAAATATATCAGGTCTCCTTGTATAAAACAAGTATTTCTTCACATTATAAGTATCGTTGCCTTTCAAGGCAATTAAACAAACTTCAATGTGGAGCTTATAACATGTGTTCTCTATTCCACCAGGGGGCAAGAGTTGAGCTCTCTGCTAAAAATCTCAAGGTAATGGACCAGATGCCTCCGTCTGCTCCAAGGTAAAGTATAGAAACCAGTTATAGCAGGCGCCTCAGCTCATACCCTCAGTTCACTGCACCATTTGTGGTCGCACACAAGGTGGTTTGTCTCATTTGCATTTTTATCTTTGTCTGCAGGCTCTTCAAGCTGTGTTTGCCACCCTCAGATGGAGACCTCTAAAAAGAGTATCACTCCAGTGAAATCGCCAGAGAGAGTGTGAATGTGGAAGAGGAAGATATGATGAGAGACAACAGCAGCAAAAGAGGGCGAGTCTCACCGGATTTCCTCCAAGAGACAGTGCTGATGGAAAGACCTTTGACCCCTCCACTGCCCCAATTACACAGGGATCATTCCAACATGGATACCACTAGAGTCTTCAGGGCAAAGTACAGACTGAACAAGACGGTGCAGATGACTAATGTCAGTTACCTGAGAACACCCACAGGGACACTGACACAGCCTGAAGCTCAGGACCAATCATGTACTGTTGTACCAGGGAAAAAAAAAACCCAGAGAGAAGTATTACTACTATGGCTGTCTGTCTTCACCATTGACTTGACAACTTGCGCGCAGTATTCAAAACTTGAGTGGAAGGGAGCTCTCACAAAGACAACATCCGCAGCGATTGTGCTCATAACCGAGCTCGTATGATTAACTTGATTAACCAAACTACCTGTAGCTGAGCTGACTGTCATCCCCAACACAGATGTCATTCCATTTTGCCTTGGACTGCGACTCCAGAGGGTCTCTTTCTCTGTTAAGGCTGGCGTTCCCCAGGGCTCAATGTTGGGACCCCAAGTGAAGTAGAACATGTGGTATTCATGTGAGATAGCAGACTGGAGAGACGCAGAAAGTCAAAGAATAGACCGAAAGATGGAAGTAGGGATTGAGGGGCCAGGTTAAAAAAAAGAAAGTGGGATGATAGACTGGGCTGCTCTTTTCCTTAGCCTGTTGCATGTGGTTACTGTGCAATTACTGTAGGATTAGTGCGAGTACTGTATTACTGCACTATATGAAGGATAGTTATTTATTGTGTCTGGAAGGAGCTTTTTTTATCCCTCACTTATTCTATATCAGGTATTAAAGAATCTAAAAGCATTCCAGCCTACTTATTGAATAATATTTAAAGGACCAATGGCATGCCATTTTTTTTTTGACGTTACTGCTTGTGTATTTCATTGTATTTATGTCTATAGAGTTTGGTAACATCAGGAAATCTTCAGGGGAGTGAAGATGAACAGAAGCTGGCTCATCTGAAATCAGGACAAAGGAAGCTACGACTAACTGTACAAGCCAGGTCAAAAGGTCGGGATGTTGAATCATCGTTAAATTATTAATATATGACTTAAAATGTATTAGTTGAAGATTGGCCTTCTTTTAACTAAGACATTGTGTTTACTTTTAAATTTGCTTTTAAGTTCTCATATTTACTGTAGGTATGAAAAGAAGCACAATGACTGGTCCGTACAAGTGGCAGTGTTAGTAAAAAAAAAAGTACTGTAAGCAGTTTGTGGATGATGTAAACAAAGGGATCTCTCCAGGACTTATTCACAGTAACATTACTATTATTTTACTGAAGATTTTAATTTCTTGTACATACAAACTGTAACTATGACAGAGGAAAGATAGGTTATGTCTTATGGCAGCAGAGTAATGCTACACATTAAAATGCGTTATTTTTATGGAAATAATATAGTATATAAAACATTTTGTATTTGTGGCTGTGTATTTGAAGAGAAGGGTTTTCTTCTCGTCCCTGAGTGTAACTTCACTGACAAGTGTTAGTTTTTGACTGTAAAAAAGTTTTGAATGCAGTTTCAGAATCCTCCCTGATGTCCTACATTGGCAGATCACTTGGTCCTTTTTATTTGTTTAAAAGAGGTCTGGTTCCAAATGAGCATGTTGGAACCAACTCGTCCCCTGGCGGTAGCATGGTCACTGTAGATTTACATCCATTGGTTTGCCTACACAACTCAGAGGATCATTGCATTATCATCATTTCCCATATCAAGTTTGCTCTTATTGTACATTGTGAAAACCCCTGGTCTTAAGTGTGTGTTTAAATTAGCTAATGACTGCAGCATGTGGGTGTAGCCGGACAAAGAAATATGTCACTGATTACACATTTGATTTACATTATTCTAATGTTTCATTACTGTACATACTTTATTTGCAATTTTGTGTTGCCTGAAAATAACTGTACAAAGCATCTTTGTTGAATCTTTCTAAAATGATCATGTAAATGCAATCTTAACAAGCTAGTAAATAAAATCTTCACAGTATGAGAATGTTTTTCAGCGTGGCAGCAGTGTTGAGCCCTGATGATCCGACATAGAAATGCAAACACACAAAGATTAAGTGGTTTCCGTCCAGTTAGGACTTTTGGCCATTTCATATAAACCAGGCCTTCCTCATTATGATTCCTTGTCAGTAGTGAGTCCTCATCAAATAGTTCTACAACATACTGTCAGTTTTTATTGTTTGTGTGCTGGATGTTGTGTGCCGTCTAGGGTTCATAGCGAAGTAAACAAATCTTTGTGTATTAATCCTACCTGGTTTATCTACAATGAAGTATTTATACTCACAGTTTTTTTGTAAAATGAAACTTTTTTCTTTTTTACTGTTCACATGTGGTTAAAATGATTGTCGTCGCCTTTTTAACAAATTTTACTAATATTGAACATATGTCATAGTTGCAAAGGTGTGAAGTTGATCAAATGAACGGTTAGCCAGATATGAGTTCCACATACAGACATGTTTGTAGAATTTGGATTTGCACATTGTAATTTCCCTGTGTTACAATGTTTCTGTGGTATCTTACTGCAGTCTCCCACAAGAAACACAAAAGCAGTGAGCACTGTAAATGATTTGCTTGAAGTAAAATCCCAAACGGGCTGTGACTAAGTGCTGCTGATAGAGAACAATAAGTAGTTTCAGTGCACTAAACTAGCTTTATGTCAGAGTAAATATCACATTATGTTTGATCATCTCCTACTTTCACGTGAACCTGATGCTTATCATTGGGAAAGTGGATTCACTCACTCTGATAGACTTCGTTCAGTTCTTATCTTTCACTTTCTGATCGATCTAGATGGTTATCTCCACCAAGGAGATCATGTTTTCACGCATGTCTGTTTGCTGGCTCAAACTAATGATGAATGGAGGGATGGGAAGAACCCATTACATCCTGGTGTAGATATGGATTAAAGGTCAGATCCACTTTCTTTAAATGAGTTTTCTGCCAATTTTTTTCTTTGAAAGCACCAGTGACAATAATATATAGGAGTGTTTCTCCTTGGCAGAGGTGTGCGCTCTACTCAAGACCATTGTCACACATGTGAACCTGCTATGAGGTTGACATGTTGCATTTCTGTGCCTCTTGGTTTGAACTGTTAGTGTGCTCCCTTTACCGCTGCTCAGTCAAACCTTAAAATCGCAGCTAGTTTTCAGTGGCCATTACCCCCTGACTGAAGGTTGCTGCACTTATGAATATTGCATGAACATGCATCATCAGACGATAACTCTCCCTCCCAGCTTCTCTCTTGGGCTCGGGTTTAGAACTGAAGAGGATGGAAGGTTATCTCAGGGAAAACAAACAGGAAACCTTTTTTTCCCCAAAATACACATGTTGACTTTAGGATCATAAGTTAGTGCAGTTATGATCCTAAACCCACCCAACTCAGCAACTTGTAGTTGTCTTTCACAGAATGAGGCCAAATGAAAACTCCTGCAGCTCAGACGTGAATGCACCAGAGCAAGACTGATTGTGCATGTTCTATTTGAGAGGCAGTGGACTAGTGGCAGAAACTTGGACTATGGGCAGAAAAGGTCTCTGGTTCGTCTCTGGTTCGACTCCACGGAGAAACAACAAAAAGACGAACCTGGATTGATCTGTCCAAAAATCCAAGAGGATTCTCCCTACCCTGTCTAGTGCCCCTGAGCAAGGCTCCTTACTCCCCCAACATCTGCTCCCTAGGCGCCGTACATGGCTGCCCACTGCTCTGTGTGTCCTGCACCAGATGGGTTAAAAGCAGAGGTTAAATTTCCCTCCTTGCATGAGTGTGCTTGTGCATGTCTGTGCATGTGTTTGGGACAAATAAATGTATCTTAATCTTAATTTAATTTATGTCTTCAGCAATGGGCGGTTCAATGATTAGAAATAACCAATAATCTGCTGCTTGCCAACCTGAGCAGGCTGGAGTGAATAGAATATGCATGTCCACCCCTGCTGTGTGTGTCAAGTGGCCGGATGGGGCTGATGTAAAACCTCGTACTGTGCAGTTTCGCGTGGATATTGCGATTGGTTTTTCTGAGGGTGGGAGGGGGGGGGGGGGGGGGGTGACACGGACTGCATCCAGCACACACCCCTCAGCGCCGGTGATGCAGCCCCGCGGCAGAGGCACCGACAACTCCCCGGCAGAGTCGTCGCGACTTTAGAATGGTGCAGAAATCTCTCAACGGCGGGGCGTACCCAACTCAAGCCGGAGAGAAGAAGCACAAAGTCGGGTTCGTTGGCCTGGACCCCGGGGCTCCCGAGTCCAGCAGGGACGGCGCGCTGCTGATCGAGGGCTCGGGCAGCACCAAGCGGGGCAGCATCCTCTGCAGGCGCAGGTCCAGCCTCTCCGCAGGAAGACCCCGGCCGTCGAAGAAACATGCCAGCTACCGGAAACTGCAGAATTTCCTCTACAACGCGCTGGAGAGACCGCGGGGATGGGCGTTCATCTACCACGCTTATGTGTAAGTGATGCCTCCTGAGGGATTGTGGACTTTTGTCCTTTTTTTACTTTGCCGTGCAGTGCTGATACTGAGTCATGGTTTGGGGGGGGGGGGGGGGGGGGGGGGGGGTCACTGGGTCTCTCCAGTTCAGATGGAGCATTGAAGGGTTAAATGTTGCCAAGCTGCCAACCTGCTGTGGTCTGATTAGAGGAGGGCTTCACTTCACCTGCAGAACTCCTGCTCTAACTCCTAATAACGAGACTCATGCATGTGCCATCATATGGACAAACACACACACAGACACACACACAGACACACACACACAGTTGTGCCTCATGTGTTGCTGCAGTAGGTTTCAGCACCGTGGACAGCTCCGCACCGCATCACCACTTTCCCTAATTAACGTTGCAGTCCCGCTCTGCACTGTGTGTGTGAGTGTGAGTGTGAGTGTGAGTGTGAGTGTGAGTGTGAGTGTGAGTGTGGGAGTGTTCTGGGTACTACAGCCAGTGACTAGACTGTCTGGGAACATTCTCAGACTTCAGTGTAGCCATCATAAATATGTAGTTCTATGATATGCAACCTCTCAGCACTGAGGCATATAACAAAGGCCAAGAAAGAGCTTTAGGGAAACACGTTCTTCAATTCATACATGTTAAATGGCTACTGCAGCAATTTGTCAGTGGTTACTCATTCATAAAGTTGGCAGACTTACCGGGATACGAATTTGTGCAGCAAAGGGTGATGTATCACAATTTGGTGCACATGTTTTCTATACTACTGCAGTGTCTGTTCTACACCTGCTGGTTTTCTTTGACTGTGTTAATTCTCCTGGGCTACCTCTGAATGTTCTTTCTCATTCGTGAGACCTCCCCAAACAGTTCTACAATATATTGTCAGACAGAACACTGTGAGTTAATACTAAAGCTCCTTCAATGTTTGTACAACCTCAGTACTACCCTGCTGTATAGCAAATTGATCTAGATGTGTAAAATCATTGGTGATTTATTGCATGTGATCAACACCAGATTTGTGCTTCATATTCAGGTGTGAAATGGTCCTTACATAATGTCAGCTGCATATCTGTGTAAGCTCTCTCTCCAGCCATACCTGAAGTGATACCGCATGCCTGATAGTGAGGAGTTGAAAATGCCACAGCATTAAGGAATTCAGAGTGCACAGCATATCGACTCCCCCGAGAAGGCTGGATGCCCAGAAGTAAGCCTGTGCGCTAACATGAAACCACACAGACACGTGCGCATGCTCACATTCACACAGGCCCTGTGAGTACTTATGAAATATTAACAGAATGCCATGGCAGCCAGCTAAATCTGCCCCATCTTTGCCATTTGTTTTGCTTTTTGGTAGATCTTCATTGACCATTGTATGTCTCAGGAAATAGTGCTGTCATGGTGGCTGAATCTAGTGCAGGCAGAACGGGTTTCTCTTTGTCGGATGCTACGATTCATCATCTGCAGCCAAAATGCTGCAGGAACCTCAGAGGAGGACCAGTACTAGTGCTGCAGAGGGATACATTTGTGTGATTGGAGAAAGATGACAGAACATATGAGAGAGGGATGTAATGGCAGATGTTGAATATAAAATAATCTTAGTGATATTTTCTGTCGTGTGTTTCCTCTAAAACGTATGAATGGTGGTATTCTTTACTCTTTTATATTTACATCTGGAGCGGGTCCTCTTTATGGAGGCCACCATGGTTTTTTACAGTAGCCCAAACTGGACAAACTAAACACCTTTTGAGTTGTTATGACAACTGACGGTCACAACAGGTTCTCTCTCATGTTTGGAAGGGGAGGGTGAGGTGAGGGGTATTCAGCTGCAACATGCAACTATACCACTAGATGTCACTAAATTATACCCACTGATCCTTTAATCTCCCAACTCGTTTTACTTCAGCCGATTTATAAACCATTGTCTGGTGACTTCAGTGGCATCAATCTCCTCCTCTCTCAATCTCCTCCTTTTTCTCAGCTGCACAAGACAAAGTTTTTCAAACCAAACGAGACCGCTACCTTGAACTGAGGACAACAACAGCTGCACTATTTATTTTTTACTGGAAATGCTAAGCAGGTGTCTTGTTCCATGGTCCCGTTTGTAATGCATGCATGGATCATCGATATGTGGAACACGAGTACCCAGTGTATCTTCAGGGTACTCTACGACAGGCTGCCTGTATGTCTCTGTCACACCGCCTGTTGTGTAGCTGTCTGAGTGTCAGGGCCATTCTTCCCTTCCAGTCCAAGATCAACAAATAGGGAGAGAGACTCAATGATCCTCGTTTTAACTGTGCTGATCTCCACTCAAGGATATTTCCTGTGGATCTAAATCGTCATCACAATACTACTGGGTGTGAGCGTTTCATATTCTTATGAGTGAAAATGTGAAAACAAAGGTTTCTTTGAACCGCCTGTAGTCAGAGGAACCGCTGCCGACTTTCTTTTGTTGGGAGGAACAATTCAACAGACTTTTAATTTGTCCCACAGACACTTATCTGTAGCTGCAGTTCAGCAGCCTGTTCTGATCCATGTCCCTGCACTGATCCAGAGGTTGGAGCTCTGGTGCCTCTGCCGTGTTTGGCTTCAACAGGAGCCTCATTACTGTGCAGGTAGCAGCCGCTGTGTGAGAAAATGTAATGACCTCTGCTGCTGTAAGATGACAAAATGTGTCAGTACTGCACCAAAGGGGGAATGCAGGAATATCACAGAAAAGAGAGGAGGACTAACAAAGAGTTTAGAGTGTGATCAGAGAAAACCAGAGTAAATCCCCATTGAGATTTACTTAAAGTGATTCAGAGAGGCAGATTGAGGATTTGGTCCAGCCCTTCCCTGTTCTGCTTAGCTGGCTGAATCAGGACAGAGCTGGGGAGGAAAGAGGGCGAGGACAGCAGCAGACAGATGTTGGCTGCCAAGCTGCTGGGATGTGATTGAGAGTTTTTTTTTTAGGGGAAGAGGGTAAACTGTGAGTCCTGTAGTGGGGTCTTGGCTTGGTTTGAGGTGCTTCGCAGAAAAATCAGCCTTGCTCATATCGACACTATTAGTTTATGGTCTCTTATATAAGATAAATGTTGCTGTGAAACAGAAAGTACAGAGTTGGTTTGCTGACTATTCTATATTTTAAGACTGTGTAATGTGCTTGTAATGTGGAAGTAACAAAGCTAGAGAGTGCAGCTCCACTCCTAGAAACTGAGGGTTTGGTCAGTGACAACAGTGATTCAGTGTACTAGGTTGAGTTGGAAACATTTCATTGATACAGATTTGTTTGTACATGAATTTTGTGTGGACTTCTGTGCTTGTTCTCCTGGTGTCTGTGGTTTTCTGTTGGTACTCCAGCTTCCTCCCACAGTCAGTCTAGTTTATTGGAGACTTGTTGTGATTATAAGAGTGAATAGTTGTTCCCAGCTGTATGTTAACACTGTTAAACACTGGGAACCTGTCCTGGTTCTACCCTGCCACTTGCTCAATGTCAGCTTGTCTTGTTTTTCACAAACAACAACTCACACGACAGCAGTGAGGAAATCTGCTCGTTCCAATGTCAGCATTTGCTGTTGCTCACTTCCTTTGTGGTTGTGTTTCAGTTGTGTGGTTTTGTGTTGTGGTTTTTTACGAATTGTAATTTCCATTAATGCACTTCTGTGAGACATCTCGTCCACTGTGTAAAAATGTTAATTTGTCACATTTGTGATCACAGATTTTTTGTGCCCCTCTACAACTGACAAAAGAATAAAAACACCACAGCAGCTACTACAGGTTTAAGATTCAAGAAGATTTATTGTCATTCCAAAACATGAGGTAGATAGGAGGGAATGAAACTAAGTACTGAAGTCCCGGTAAGCAGTAATGAAATAGAACATTTTAGCTTAAAGTTAGTTTAATTATATTTTTCTAGTAAAATGTGTTTCTGTTGATCTGAAGGATTCTTTATAGACTGTGTTTACACCACAGATTGCAAAGTCTAATGTAACATGTGGACTATAAGGTTCGGTTGGAGCCCTTTGTGTGAATACCAAGACAGAGACAAAGGGTGCTTTTAAATATAAGTTGTATTTTTCTCAACACAAACAATAGTATGACTCATAACAAAAATAAATATCTGTTCAATAATTTCACTCATGCACATTACTTAAGTTGTATTTTTCTCAACACAAAACAATAGTATGACTCATAACAAAAATAAATATCTCTGTTCAATAATTTCACTCATGCACATTACTTCAATTCAGTGGTATGATTTCAGGTAATCAATGTCCGTTGGTTCAAAAAAAAATGTTGGACCAAGGCAGGGAAGGGAAATAAAAAGGTTTAAGGTGAGTTCTTCTCCTACCTCTCGCAGGGCAAGGAGGCTGGTAGGGAACAGGGTTAGCTCGCCATCAATTGTCAAGGGAAAAAAAAAAAAGTGTGGGGTAAAAACCTGACCTGAAGTGATCAGTTTTGTCCGCACCTCGCACCTCGCACTGCTCAGGAAACAAAGAGAGCATTGAGGGAAATAAAAAGAATAAGTCCAAAAAAGTCAGAGTTACATTTAAATCATACAAACCTTTGACTAAGGTTAACTGTTCATTATAAAATAAATGACTTAAAGAAAAAAACATTCAATCAAAGTACAACACAATTTCAAGAAAATATACACACAAACATCACTCATGGCTCACTGCTTCCCCAAAGGGGGTTTGTTAGCATCGTTAGCATTTAGCTAACGGACTCAGACAGAGGCAACACACACACACACACACAGACAGGTTAACTAGCATCCCGCCATACCACCCCAATACAACACAGAGAACACAACTCACCCTCGCACTGCTCAGGAAACAAAGAGGAAGTGTGCCTCTACACCCGGATATTTATAGTCCCGAAACCGGAAGTAGTTTGCACTTCCGGTTTGGATTTCCGGTTCGGAAAATAATTATTTTAATTATTTTGAAGTCATGAGACCTGGGTTACACTTTCCCCCCCTAATCTCATGTCCGTCCCGTGACATGGAACTGGCAGATTATCAATAGAGGATTCTGATGTGACAGATGGGGGAACTTCAGGCTCTGTTATGTATGCAAAAACTGTTGCCAACCCATGGTACAGTGATTGGATAGTGTCCAATACAGGGCTTCCAAGTTTGGTGTACTGCAACCGATCGGGAGGTTTTCTGGTTCTCGTTGGTCTTACATCAGGTTCAGCTCCAGTGGGGGTGTGAGAAGAATCAGAGGAACTTCCCAAGTCATTTCCGCCAGGAGAACTGACCCGTTCAATCGCCACATCTAGCGATGAACCCAATGTAGCTTCTCCATCTACTGATGATGCAGCCGATCCAGGACTGTCCGAAGTCGATGTGTTGGATGGAGCCCCAACTGCATGGGTTGCATCATCAGGGGTTGTAATATGCGTAGTTTCTGAGTTTGTAGGAACCATGTTAGAATCTATTGGAATGTCAATTATGGTTGTGAATCTTTGAGGTTCCAGGGTAGATGCACTGTACCAGTGGAATGGAATGACTTCATCTTCGGACTGATTTTCAGTGTCGGAAAAACTTTCAGTGTCGGGGCTTGCACGAGTTGCTGGTCTTCGGGGTGGTTTTGGAGGCACAGTTTCTTTGTTAGCTACAGGCAAGTATCCACATGCAAGAATCAGGTCTCTATGTAACGTGCGCAGAGGGCCGTCTTTATGTTCAGGCCTGACGGTGTAGACAGGCAAGAGATCAGCTTTCTTCACAACAATGTAGACACCAGATTCCCATTTGTCAGCTATTTTGTGTTTGCCTCTCAACCGGACATTTCTGATCAGCACACGATCTCCCACGGACAAATCAGCAGCAATGACATGTTTGTCAAATCTGGTTTTGTTTCTTTGCATAACTTTCCCTTCATTGGCTGCTGCTATCTTGTAGCTCTCCTCCAGATGAGACTTTAGATTCAGCACATACTGGGAATGAGATACATCTTGGTCTTTAGCAATAGGCAATCCGAAAGCTAAATCAACAGGTAGTCGTGGCTGTCGACCAAACATTAGTTCATAAGGTGAAAATCCAGTAACATCATTGCGAGTGCAATTATATGCATGAACTAGGGGTTTAACAAAATCCTTCCAGTGGGCTTTGTTCTGTTCAGTTAGTGTTCCAAGCATGTTCAATAACGTGCGATTGAAACGCTCCACTGGGTTTCCTCTTGGATGGTATGGGGTTGTTCTTGTCTTTTGAATTCCAGCCATTGCACATAATTCCTTAATTGTCCTGGACTCAAAGTCTCGTCCTTGGTCACTGGAGTTTTTCTGGGATTCCATAGTAAACAAAGAAGTTGTCCCACAAACATTTTGCAACTGTCCTTGCTTTTTGGTTGGGTGTGGGAAAAGCCAATGCATATTTGGTGAAATGGTCCGTGATTACAAGGATGTCTTTGACTCCGCTTCTGTCTGGCTCTAAAGACAAGAAATCCATGCAGACGAGTTCTAGAGGTCGTGTTGTTTTTATGTTCACCAAAGGTGCAGCTTTGTCAGGCATCACTTTCCTTTTTACACATCTTTCACAAGTTTTCATTTTGTGATAGACATCTGCAGACATTCTGGGCCAATAAAACCTTGATCGAACCAGATCAAGTGTTCTCTCAAGTCCCATGTGACCCATGTCATCATGTAAACTGGTAAGGATGGTTTGTCGAAAGTCATGGGGTAATACAAGTTGATAGGAGCATTTAGGTCCTATTTGCCTCCTCCTAACAAGAATATTGTTACGAAGCTCTAGTCGATTCAATTCCCGAAGAAGGGGCAATTCTGGAAGTTCATCTCTCAAGGTAGGTGATGGTGTCTCTCCATTCTCCAGTTGAGTTATGACATGTTTTATGGTTTGGTCTTCTCGTTGTTTCTCAGCCACCTCAACTTCCGTAAGCCAAGGGATGACTGAGGTTCCAGCCAGACTTTCGTTGACAAAACTATCTGGCAGTGCGTCGCTAGACATGGAAAGTGACTGAACAAGGGCAAGATTATGGCTCTGGGAGTCTGGTTGGGTGGAACTGTAGAAGTGATGTCTTTGACAGATGGCTTTTGTGGTGTGTTGATCAATGGAGACCAAATGAGGATCAGACAAATGATGTTGGGTAAACTTCCATATTCTCTCCCTCTCTTTCTGAGACTTTAAATCATCCCAGAGACCACCATGAGGTCTGCGAGACATTCCATCAGCATCAGCACTTTGCTTGCCTGCACGATACATAATTTTAAAAGAGAAAGTGGATAGTGCAGCAAGCCATCTATAACCGGTTGCATCCAGTTTGGCTGATGTCAGCAGGTAAGTGAGAGGGTTGCTATCGGTTACTACAGTGAACTGGCATCCATACAAGTAGTCACTGAATTTGTCGGTCACAGCCCACTTAAGGGCAAGGAATTCAAGCTTGTGCGCTGGATAGCGAGATTCACTGTGAGACAGCCCTCTACTAGCATACGCGATTACTCTGTTCTTTCCATCTTGCTCCTGATAGAGTACAGCTCCGAGACCAGAGGAGCTTGCATCTGTATGGAGTTGGTATGGCTTACAGGGGTCAGCAAAAGCCAAAACTGGGGCAGTGGTTAGTTTCTCAATAAGGGTTTTAAATGCTACTTGACAAGTCGGGGTCCATCTGCCTCCAAACAATTGTTTGGGGTTCCAGTATTGCTCTTGTTTTGCTGGTTGTCTCACTTTCTTCTGTGTTGGTGGATAACCAGAGGTGAGGTCATGGAGGGGTTTGGCAATGGCAGCGTAACCAAGGACAAATCTCCTATAGTACCCAGCAAATCCTAAAAATGACCTTAGTTCTTTTAAATTTTTGGGCACTGGCCATGTTGTGAGGGTGGAAATTTTGTCTGGGTCCGTTTGAACACCATTGCGAGAAACCACATGTCCCAAGTACCGAACAGATTTTTGGAAAAACAAGCACTTTTCAAGGGACAGTTTAAGACCGAACTCCTTCAGCCGACCAAGTACCTTCATTAGCCTGGCTTCGTGCTCTTCTAAAGTAGGGGCAAAAATAATTAAATCATCAATGAAAACAAGGACTTCCTTCAAATTCATTTCACCCATACATTTTTCCATAAGCCGCTGGAAAGTACTTGGTGCATTCGTTATCCCTTGGGGCATACGATTAAATTCCCAAAATCCTAAAGGACAAACAAAGGCTGTTTTGGATTTATCCGCTTCCTCCATTTCAATCTGATAATATCCAGACTTTAAATCGAGCACAGAGAACCACTCAGATCCTGAAAGGGCTGTGAAAGCATCCTCAAGCTTAGGCAGTGCATAGGCGTCTTTAATGGTTTGTGCGTTCAGCTTTCGATAATCAATAGAAAGGCGCACACTGCCATTTTTCTTTTTTACCACCACAATGGGTGAGGAAAAAGGGGACTCCGATTCACGGATTACTCCGGCATCAAGGAGGTCATGCAGATGAGTACGAACTGCATTGATGTCTTGTGGGTGGATTGGTCTGGGCCTGTGCTTGAATGGAGTTTCATCAGAAAGTTTGATCTGGTGCGTTACTTTGTCTGTTCTGCCGAAATCAAGATCATCTTTTGCGAAGACTTCTGAAATACTGGTTAGTTTTGTTATAATGCGATCCTTCCATTCAGGTGAGAGTGGTGAATCACCAAAATTAAACCTAGTCTTTGTGGTTTCAAAGTCTGATGCAGAGGCTGGAATTAAAGGAGTAACACTTTGTTCCTTTGAGATGATATTTTGAATTAAATTCAACTCTGCAACAGCAGATCTAGCAGGAATGACAATATCATGCGTTGATTCATTAGTGACAATAACAGGTAACTGGCATGGCTGAATATTAGGTATGTTAATGAGACATGCTTTGACAGTTAATCCGCCAGGTAATGAAAAAGAAGATGGATGCTCGACGATGACTGATTTTTCTGACTGTAAAGAGTGATTAATGGCAATTCCTTCCAAAACCACGGTTTTTCCTGCTGGAATCGTTTGTGGGTTTAATTCATGCATTCTGACAATGCCGTAATGGCCATTGCTTGCTTGCTTATGTCGGAGTTCAAGGATCTTGAGTACTGCTCTGTATCTATAGGGAAGTGGATAATTAATTGGCAGCTTATTTTCCAGGTATTTATCATACAATACGTCAAGTGTGTTTGTGCCAATAAGCAAAATTGATAAGGACGTTTTGACATCAGGAACTACCAAAGCGAGAGTATTTATGTTGATTTCTTTACCAAGGAATTCAGAGGGAAATTGTACATCAAGCTCAATATAGCCCATGTATGGTACAGCTTGACCATTAGCTCCCTCAACTTCAAGAATGTCAGTTAGGGGTTTAATTTCTTGGTTAGATAGGTAACTGCAGTAGAATGACTGGGGGACTGTAGTCACCTGGGAACCTGTATCTAGTAGGCAATTGAATCTTGTTCCTTTTATAGTCACAAAGGCTGTGCTCTTGGTACCGATGAGTCCTTTTGGTAACCAGCTGGAACCTGGCTGTGGAGCTGGCAAAGGGTGAGGCCATTTTGTGGGACACTGATCTACTGCAGCCTCCGCTTGTCCTTCTGCAGAGACTGCATATAGTTTGATGGCTTACTTGCAAGGTCCTTTGAGTCCCACATCTGTTGCTTTTGTTGTAACTGCTTCCGTTTTTCCATCACTAGAGTCGGGTTGGCTGCATTACTGCATGCTGTAACAACGTGGCCATCCTCACCACACTTAAAACAGTACCAGGGTCTCGGTTTGGTTGAATGTGGGGCCCAGGTAGTAGTCACAGGTTGAGACTTTGCGGCCTCAACTTGTCGTGGATTATGTTGAGGGGTGAGCTGGGTTTTCTGAGAAAGCAAAGATGTTAGTTGACTCTGTATCTTATTCATTTGCTTTCTAAGGTCATCAATTCCACTGAGGTCATCCTCTGATTTTGCACCACAAGTGCAAGCGGTTTGTGCATGCACTTGCACTCGTTGCTTGGATGAACCGATGTGAAACTTCATTCGGTTTTCTTTTGATAGCTGCCTGTCTTCCTCTGTACGCAACAAGAATAATAGCTCTGAGAAAGACGGGGGATTGTTTTTCTTTTGCTCCAGTTGTAAATTAGTTATCACCGAACATCCCCGACAGAATTGTTTTATTAAATGTTTGTCCATTTCATTCGATATGATGCCTCCCCGTTTCACTACAGAATTCAAGGTGAGCTGCAGTCGCTGCAGGTATGAAGATGGCCTTTCGCCAGAGTCTTGAAGAATGTTTAGAAACTGAGCAAAGAGCTCATCCCCATCCTGTACAGTTTCAAAAGCTGAATCTAGAACTTGCAAGTACCTGGCAGGTAAGGCTTCAGGGTCCAAACCTTTAACTACATCGGCTGCTGGGGAGAGTAAACTTTCAAGGATGCGTCTTGTGATGTTTAAGGGAGAAAGACTTGGACCTGCAATGAGAAATTCAATGTGAGATCTCCAGGTTTCAAAATCAGCTTCACTACTGGGCTTTGGAAACTTCCCAGAGAACGCACGAAGTCTCAAAGGAACCAGAGAGTGGGAGCTGATATCATCCCTTCTCACAACGTGTTCGACCACCACTCTCTGTATCTCTGGTGGATTTAAATCATGTCTTGAAAGAGAAACTGGTCTTTGGGTAAGTACAGGGTTTAAGGGAAACAGCGGCTTCTGCTGGTCAGTCTTGGGAGGTGCCGGTTCAAGGACTGGCTTTATGTCTCCATCCTCACTATTTTGCTCCTCCACCTCGTCACTGATGCGACACATCATGTCTTTCAAGACCTCTTCAAACGTCTTTCCGCTGTGATTAGCTATTTTCTTCAACTCAGTTAGGTATTCCGTTGTGCGGTCACCCCCAAGGGTAGCTGTGTATTCACCTGCTAAATCTTTCACATGGTAGGTGGTATCTGACACAGTGGGTGAGGGATGATTATAAGGTAACAGTGGCTGTAACCCGTCTAACGCTGAGCAGTGCGAAAATTCTACGAGCAGGTTTTTATAATACTTACTAGTGGAATCATCAACAGTAACAACATTCTTAATAGACCCGTATCTTCTTAAACAGTCAAGAATTTCCTCATCTGCTTCAGTATTAGTGACACCACTGACTGACAGTACGGGATACATCAACCCCTGACAGTTTAACAAAATCCATGTTGATATAATATAATTAAGGTATATGAATTGTTAATTTGTGAAACCTAATGTTGGCATTCACACATCAGGGCTCCTGGCTAGCTCGCCAATTTGTAACATGTGGACTATAAGGTTCGGTTGGAGCCCTTTGTGTGAATACCAAGACAGAGACAAAGGGTGCTTTTAAATATAAGTTGTATTTTTCTCAACACAAACAATAGTATGACTCATAACAAAAATAAATATCTGTTCAATAATTTCACTCATGCACATTACTTAAGTTGTATTTTTCTCAACACAAAACAATAGTATGACTCATAACAAAAATAAATATCTCTGTTCAATAATTTCACTCATGCACATTACTTCAATTCAGTGGTATGATTTCAGGTAATCAATGTCCGTTGGTTCAAAAAAAAATGTTGGACCAAGGCGGGGAAGGGAAATAAAAAGGTTTAAGGTGAGTTCTTCTCCTACCTCTCGCAGGGCAAGGAGGCTGGTAGGGAACAGGGTTAGCTCGCCATCAATTGTCAAGGGAAAAAAAAAAAAGTGGGGGGTAAAAACCTGACCTGAAGTGATCAGTTTTGTCCGCACCTCGCACCTCGCACCTCGCACTGCTCAGGAAACAAAGAGAGCATTGAGGGAAATAAAAAGAATAAGTCCAAAAAAGTCAGAGTTACATTTAAATCATACAAACCTTTGACTAAGGTTAACTGTTCATTATAAAATAAATGACTTAAAGAAAAAAACATTCAATCAAAGTACAACACAATTTCAAGAAAATATACACACAAACATCACTCATGGATCACTGCTTCCCCAAAGGGGGTTTGTTAGCATCGTTAGCATTGTTAGCATTTAGCTAACGGACTCAGACAGAGGCAACACACACACACACACAGACAGGTTAACTAGCATCCCGCCATACCACCCCAATACAACACAGAGAACACAACTCACCCTCGCACTGCTCAGGAAACAAAGAGGAAGTGTGCCTCTACACCCGGATATTTATAGTCCCGAAACCGGAAGTAGTTTGCACTTCCGGTTTGGATTTCCGGTTCGGAAAATAATTATTTTAATTATTTTGAAGTCATGAGACCTGGGTTACACCAGCTTCCTCCCACAGTCAGTCTAGTTTATTGGAGACTTGTTGTGATTATAAGAGTGAATAGTTGTTCCCAGCTGTATGTTAACACTGTTAAACACTGGGAACCTGTCCTGGTTCTACCCTGCCACTTGCTCAATGTCAGCTTGTCTTGTTTTCACAAACAACAACTCACACGACAGCAGTGAGGAAATCTGCTCGTTCCAATGTCAGCATTTGCTGTTGCTCACTTCCTTTGTGGTTGTGTTTCAGTTGTGTGGTTTTGTGTTGTGGTTTTTTACGAATTGTAATTTCCATTAATGCACTTCTGTGAGACATCTCGTCCACTGTGTAAAAATGTTAATTTGTCACATTTGTGATCACAGATTTTTTGTGCCCCTCTACAACTGACAAAAGAATAAAAACACCACAGCAGCTACTACAGGTTTAAGATTCAAGAAGATTTATTGTCATTCCAAAACATGAGGTAGATAGGAGGGAATGAAACTAAGTACTGAAGTCCCGGTAAGCAGTAATGAAATAGAACATTTTAGCTTAAAGTTAGTTTAATTATATTTTTCTAGTAAAATGTGTTTCTGTTGATCTGAAGGATTCTTTATAGACTGTGTTTACACCACAGATTGCAAAGTCTAACTTTTGATTTAAGTCAAACTTGGCTTGACATGAGACGAATTTGACTTTATATACTATTGCAATTTAGTAATAAATGTAATTTCTTTCATTCTTTCTAATTCTCTCATATTCACTGCATGAAAAGTGGATCAGTAAACAACACTGTAAGTCACAGTGGAATTGCAGGTTTTAGTTTGACTCACCAGTATTGCAGAGGTTACAGTTTTTTCTATGAGGTCCTAACTCCATTTTATGAAAATCTCTGGTATAAGCGTAATGGAAGTTTTTCTGGAAGCTGGTGAAAGGAGAACTCAGGCAGCAGCTGAGTTCTTATGCAGAAGATCTTGGTCACATGGTGGACCTCGAGAGGCAAGAGTATGTAAACACAGACACGTGTGATAGACGTCTAACTGTGTCCCTCCTGGTCGAGTCTCCACAACGATTAGACGACGTCTCTCCTCCTCCCAGAGACACCTCATCACCGTGGACAGCCCGATGATGGAAGCCTCTCAGACGATACACTGGTGGAAGATGTGGTGAGTGAGTTGTCTCCATTTCTAACCGCTAAGCTAAGTAACTAGCAGATCTGATTAATGTGTAAACAACTGTGGGATTAAAGAGAAAGTTACTAAAACTAGAATAGAGTGTTCATTTTGAGTGAATCAGCAGAACTAGTGTTTGTATAAATGTGTATAAACTAATTAATCTTAAGAGTTTGTTGTTGTTAAGAATTGTTAACTAAAGTGACCTTTCTGTCAGCCAAGAGTCGATTCATTAGATGATTCTTCAGGTACAATTGGAGTTTATTGTGTCGTTGAACTGTGCTGATTGTATGGATTGTGTTTACAGCTGATTGAAGAGAGGCAATGGGCTGGTGGCAGATTAAGTCGAGTCTGTAGGGGCACCAGGATGGACATGATAAGGAGGACGGCAACTATGAGGGGGTCCTGGTGGATAATGCGGCCTCCATCTATGTGCCATGACCTGTGCCACACAGCTCTTCGAGACTAGAATCCACCACACACACCATAGACCTCGTCACTGTGGAGCAGGTTCAGGCAGAATGTAACCAAAACGACCCAGAGGCGGCTGGTGGGACATTTCAAGCCTCACCTTATGCCCAAGGTCCGGCTGTAGGCCTGTTGTGTTATTAAAGTATTTGTGCTGTGTGTCATTAAAGCTTTGACTCAACACGTACCTTGTAAATGTTTTTCTTCTCACAAATAAGTTAATTGTGTAGTATAGCCAACAGGATAACAATTACATGAATATATACAGGGTTCTAGGCTTACTAATAATTACACATAACTTAAATTATTATTATCATTATTATTTAGTTTATTTTTTCTATCAGGTTTTAACGCAGTATTAATTATATGTTATTTAAAGATACATGGGAAACTGTTACAGTGAATTCTTGGTGGATTTTAATTTTCATTTATGAATTAATGGCGGAATAGTTTTATTTCTCACGTAGAATAGACCAGATGTAAAGATCGGTATGTCTCAGTAATGGCTGCTGCAGGCGTCCCTTTGGCTCAGAGGGAAAACAATGACAGTCGCTGGATCAGAAGTATCACTCGTGGATTTATTCAGGGAACATAAGTGCCCCGGAAAGTCATCGTAACCCTCAAACATCCCCCAAGGGGCCCAGAGACGACTCAGCAGTGGTGGCTCAGAGTTGTTGCAGGCACTGTTTTCTTCTGAAGATCTTTTCTTCCTCGTTTGCTCTCCTTTGACTTCATCACCGTCTAATTTAAGACATTGTTGTGCTCAGCAGGGCAAATCAATGTTTCTATCTCAGCAGCTCAGAGGGAAACACACAACTCTGCTTACAACAACAACAGCAGCCTCCTCAAGTGACGTTGAAAATGATGTAGCCTGGAACTCTGGTAAACACTGGGTGTGTGACAAACCAGAGGTGGAAACATGTGAGATAGAGGACAACAGCAGAGCTTTGTGGTCATGTGTGTGTGCTGTGGAATCTGTGGCATCCGAATACTTACATTGAACTAATATTGAATCAGAAACAATGGTAAAGATGTTAGTTACTTAATCACTTAGTTACTCCGATAGCAGGATAATACTTGGAACGCTGAAATAAAGATACATTTGCAACTATGGTTGAGATGATTTTGATGATCTGAATGAAAATAGTGTAATAATAAGATTAGTAAATATTAATATTGTGTGGAATACGTTCCTCGGCTGTGTCTCAATTCAGAGTCTGCAGTCAACCGAACCCATGAAAACCACTTCCTCTGTAGCCTGAGGAGACTGAGAAGGCCGAACTGAAATGAGACGGTCTGTTCTACAGAGTCTGTCCTGCCCTTATTGCTTAGAGCTAAAAATTGTACACAACAAGAAAGTTGTAATGGCCATCTTTTTTTCTTACATGTTTACAGTGTACCGTTAGCTGTAGCGGTTGTAGTTTGTGATACATTAAGCACTGGATGTCTCGTCACTTGCCGGCACCATTACCTCTTTGAAAGGATAAATTCGGCCGGGAGAGATCCACCCGGTTGGAGCAATGGTTTCTCGGTGGTAAAGGAGCACATTTGTCAGCCACATTTGAAGGAGCCTTAGAAATGGGAGAATGTGTAACAAGGACTGAGATCTAAACACTCTACTCTGCAAATGCACATGTTGATACAATTGTCACGTCATTTCTTTGGCTATTTTTTTTCCTTTGATTTATTTTCATTATTTTCTTTGTATTGTGGCCATGAAAGTCTTCTCCTAATTTCTCCTTTCTTTTCTTGCAACTAACTGCTATTTAGTATGTAGTACGGTGTACAGATCAGGACTGTACTGGAAATGTAACTGTACATGCTTGATTGACAATTGGTAATTAACTTAAGGGACACTCATTCCTTGCATATTGTATATTGTACTGTATTGTTGCTGGTCATATTTGTTGTACAGATACAGATATGTATGGTATCTATATTGTCATATCACTTTCTTTAAGCATGGATGAGACAAATGTGAGAACTGTCAAACTCATTATTTGCCAGTAAGCTGCTACTTCAGCACAGTTATAATATCTGAATGCTTGAAAAGCTCATTGCCGTCTCAGCTCTGTCCTGACCTCATGGTAATTTGACCACATCTCCCACCCAGACTTTCTAATAACACCCTAGATTCTGTGTGTGTCTGCAGACAGCACGGTGTGGAGAGGTATGAACAGATCTCTGGAACCTGGGCTCTGCTGATGTAAAGTGGAGGATAAGTGAGTAGCTGCACAAGCTAATTGTTTGGCTGCTTCTGGAGGCAGCTTCTGTCCCCGTCCTTCATCAGCATGTGTCCTCATCAGTAGCTACTGATGAGCTTGGCAAGGTCGAGTCAGGAGAGTGATGATCAATAAGACTTGTGGTCAGCGAGCTTCTTTGTCCACGTTTTCTTTAGTCTTTATGTGTCAAAGAAATAAAAGAGATTTTTGTTTTAACATGGAGCTTAGCCTAGCATTGAGACTGTTATCAGATGGAAACAGGAAGCCTGGCTCCATCTAAATCACCTATCACCGACTAATTCACACGCTATGATATCCAAGCAATTAAACAAACTAAATATGAAGGGAATATCTGTGTTGTGTATTTGTAGGCTGCTTGGTGAGTCGATGTTCTTGAGTGTGTGCTGAATGTCTGACAACCTCCTTGTGACAGGATCATGAAATCCCCAGTGTTTCCAGTGTACAAAATAAAAGTTGTTCTCCAGATGGTGAAATGATGATGTGACATGAAGTCAAAGTGCTGAAAATAACAAGATGTGAAGTCAGACTTTTGTCTGACTGGTGTTAAAATGCCTCGTGGCTTCAGGTGCAGTGGAAAAGACACAACAAACATATACCTGTTGTTTTTCTGGAGTTGCCATAAGCAGGAACACAAGTGGGTATGATTTTATGGTTCTCAAATGGGGGCCTGTGGACCCTCGGGGGTCAGTGGCACACGCTGTGTTAAAATGATCTGCATATATGGGTATTCTGTGTTGACATGAAGGAAATATATTAATAACGGTGTAATAATCTTGTATATTTTAACAAATCTTACAGTCATTTATCCTGTGTTGTTCGTTCACATAACTAAGTAGAAGTGTAAAAACCTGTAATTTGTTGTACTTCTTTTAAGTGGACATTTTAAGTGGACATTTAGATTCAATTTAAAAAAAAGTCATTAATAGCTTCTCTCTTGCAGGATGACTTGATGGAAGTGATTAGGGCATCAAATGCTACAAAGAGGAAGGAAAAGCATCCCTGGCATAAATAGACCACCTGTTAAATTTCGTGACATAAATTAAATAAAACTAAACCTAATCAAAGAATAATATACTTTGTTCATTTAAATAGACAAAATATACAGTGGTTGTATTTCCAACATGATGCCTTTCAACATACTGGCAAGCTGCAGACTCTGAGTGCCTGAAGAGCTCCCTTCTACCAAGCAAGCCCCTCGACTGCTGTAGTTATTAATCATGCATGACACGCCTAAAACACATATCGTAGTCGTGGGAGGGAATGACCTGAGTTTCACCCAACAATGTGGAAAATGCAGAGGTGCTGCAGCCACAGCCTTGCCATGAATTTATGCTTCTGGTGAAGAATTATATAGCATATAATAAAGGAAAAAGCTTGTCCATTGACTTTTTTTCTTTTGGGCCATTGCTACAAACATTGATCTCTACTGCCTTGTCTCTGACTGGCTGGCGGCCAGTGGCCACTGCCAAGAGTCTAACATGATCACTGTGGAGCTGCAGCAGCAGAAAAGGGGAAATCAGGTGAGCAGCTGATGAAAGTTTGCCACGGATCTTGCCAACAATTTCTCCAACTACTTAAACAAACTCATAATTAAAGAGTTACCTATGGATGCAGAAGACTTGAGCTGATATGTAAATGGTAAATGGTTTTGTATTTATATAGCACTTTTCTAGTCTTGATGACCACTCAAAGCGCTTTACAGTACAGTTCTACATTCACCCATTCATACAGTGCATCTATTCGCAGCACTTTGTTATTCTATGGGGGGCCATTCAGGGTTCAGCATCTTGCCCAAGGACACTTCGGCATGCAGATGGGTCAGACTGTGGATCGAACTGCCGACCTTCAAGTTGGAGGATGACCACTCTACCCCTCAGCCACAGTCTGCTGTGTCTTTGTCAATGTATTATATCAGACATTTTCCTTGAGTTAAAGTCTGGCTCAGCCCTCTGACAGCTTGCTACTATATATATTAACTGTTGTTTCATAGTAAAAGATAAATAATCTTACCTGCAACATAGACAAGTGCCAGAGGTTCTCAAACTTTTGCACAGCAACGACCTCTCAACCCCACAAACCTGACCAAGGACCGCCATTCGTTTAATAGGTTTTATTTCAGGCAGTGGCATCACAGCTTCACTTTTCCTCTGGAACTCCATATTTCAGATGTTTATATGTTTATAAACTTGATTGATAATAAGCAGGTAACTAGACACAGTATTCTTATTCACGGACAATCCCCTCACCAACATTAACACCATAGAAGCTAATTTACATCAATAAATTTCTCTATAAAACAGAAATAAAGCAAAACGTTAGAAGATAGTTGTTACTGTCTGGGAATCACAAAATTTAACTTTTTTATTGAAAAGAAAACAACTTGGTTTGTCCCAAGAGTACAGAAACCAGAAAATACTGGGCGGTGTGCTCTAAACCCTTATTCTGCAGGGAGGGTCATAACTAAAGAATCAACTATTAAAACATTTTTTGACTTGCAACATGAGAAGAGGAAACTAACTTATGGTTGGGTGTTTACTTTAAAACTAGTGCAGTGTCTGTTCTGGGCCTGCCTGTTTGGAATGTTCTGTTCTCCTGTCCTGTGCTAATGCTCCAGTTCTGCTTCTGATGTATTCATTGTCATTAGAGAGTCATATTCTAGAGTAACTTTTTTGTCTGTGTCCTGGATGTTGAGAACACAGATATTTATAAACTATGGTTTATGGTGCAGAGTGAAGTTGGAAAACGTTTTTTATCCTACCTTGTTTATCTACAATAAGATTCTATAATCAATAATTTTGATAAAACGTAAGTGAAATTGATTTATTATTATTCATGTGTGTGGTTTTTACTGAACTTCTGTTATTTACTCATAGTGAAGCTCTGCTGTTTATCTGAGGACAAAGACATGTTCAGATCGGTCTGCAGACTGTCAACACACGCTGCCCCGCCTCCACTGTCTGCTACACAGCGCTGGTCTCAGGTTTATTTAAATGTTTTAATATTCAACATATTGCAAATCCAAATCATAGCAAACCCGTCACTGCCCTTCTTATGACCACCGAGAATACACCTGCCAAGTGTAAGCGGTTGGAGACATATCTTTTGCAAACACAGACAGACAGACAGACAGACAGACAGACAGACGTGTGTGGAATTAGTTTGTAGCGTGATACTCGAGCTTTAAAATGTACCTGATCACCGGCAGATACAGGAGGTTTCTACCGTGTCTCTGCTGAGATTGATCCTGTGTCTTTTATAAATCCTGCATTGTCCCAGTGTTGGGTTTCACTCTCCATTAGCTCTGCTCTGGATTGCCTCCAGAAGATCTTTTCTAAATGTGTTATCCCCCAGCCAATAATAGCTTCCCCTGATGCTGTGCTGTGATGTGTCGCTGCATAGAGAAAAAACTACTAATTCAATAAACACCCTTGAGGACAGAAGGTGCCCGGCGTGTCTTGAACAGTAAAGAGGAGGTTGAAAAGTTTCTCTTGTGAAGAGCTACTGACTGATCAGGCCTGTAAACACACTGTTTGTCTGTCTGTGTAATGTATTGTTGCACACTGGCAAGTTGATGACAATGTCACATTCCTCTATACTCAAGTCTACACTGTGCTGCTGTTGATGCAGCTCAGGTTGTTCTACTGATGAAGGCTCCACCCAAGATCTGCAGCTGTAATCACTCATTCAGTTTTTCTGTGAACCCACTCACACTGAGCCTGCTGCAGTGTGAACTGCTCCCAGAGGTTTGTCCACAGGAAGGTTGTTTCTGAAAAATAAGATTTTTACTTGTCAGGAGTGTGTATTATATTACTGGTGGGAGGATGTGGTTTGGGTCAGAGAAGAACCCATTACATTATAGTGCAGATCTGGATCTGGGGATGGGAAATCTTTTTGTATTGTGAGCGATGTGGGCATGGGGGTGGCTGGCAGCTGAGGGCTGTTAGCTGATTGATCCTCATGTTTAAAACGCAGCAGCAGAGCTGCCAGAGTGAGACACATGGGAAAGACACTAGAGACACACACAGAGGACACAGACAGAGACAGGGCTGAGCCCTGCAAAGAAACCTGAAAAGGTTTGGTCGGACACTTGAGTTTGATATATGTTTCCTTACGTATATAATTACGTATAATTGTGTATAATTGTGTTAAAAGAATAAAAGTATGTTGAAAAGCAACTGGTTTGTCTCTGGTTGTTGTGGTGAGACCCCGGTGGCATCAACATGTGCCACAAGGTGCTGTTCAACGTTTTCACTGATTTTTCAGAGAAGGATTTGTGGATCTTGATGAAATAGATTTTTGTGACTGTGCAATAAGGTGCAGATCCAAATAAAGATCTGAAACTAAATGTGATTTCGTAATTGGAATGTTTGGCCTTGATGAAGGTGTGTGCTCTGGTTGCCATTCTAGTCAACTTACTCATTCAAAATTATATATATTTCCGATGATGAAGGCACCACCCAGGGTCTGCAGCTGTGATTCATTTTTTCAAACTGAATTCACCCAGAGTTACTACAACTGTTACCAGATGTCCGGGATGGATTAAGATACATTTTTGAAAAGCACGATTATGTATTTACATATCACTTGTCCAGCATCAATCAAAATTCAAGTCATTTGTCAAATGTTTTTCCTCCCTGGACAGAATGCAGAACAACAGTGCAACATAAAGTACAACATTAAAAACCATAGTGAACAGAACTATAAGGCCGGTGGCTTAGAGTTTTGATCTGCACATCCGACTTGAATACAATGAAAAGTTGTCATTAATAACATTTCTTGTTGTTGCATTAAATCTATATTTTTTTCTTTTGCTGATTTGTATTTTGATAGTAATTATGATGAATGAATAAATATGTGTTAATGTGTTTGCTGACATCAGCTGTTGTTAAGACTGTGGTTCTGCAGTCTGGGGTTATGAGTCAAGCTCACTATGTCGCTGGAAATACTTCCTATCTAATACAGGATCATTATCAAGACAAGGCATTGACTTGTTTTATATTTGCACCCTGTCATGTCTTCCAGGTTCCTCCTGGTCTTCTCCTGTCTCATCCTCTCTGTCTTTGCAACAATCAAAGAGTTCAAAAACAGCTCAGAGAGTGCCTTGTACATACTGGTGGGTGTCTTTTAAAAATTATTCTGCAACACTCGTGATACATATACTGGCCACATCACAGGGTTAATGCCACCGTCTTGCTCCGGTCCACAGGAAATTGTGACCATCGTGGTGTTTGGTGTGGAGTACATCGTGAGGATATGGGCGGCCGGCTGCTGCTGTCGATACAGAGGATGGAGTGGGAGGCTGAAATTTGCCAGAAAGCCTTTCTGTGTCATAGGTGAGAAAATACCGCCACGTATTGTACACAGTAAATTTAGTTTTGATATGATCAGTGGTAAACTACTCTCTGGCTTCCACTGCTTCAGAGCATCTGACTGTGCGCTTCTTCTCTCTCTGCAGACATCATGGTGCTGATCGCCTCAGTGTCGGTTCTGGCAGCTGGATCGCAGGGCAATGTTTTTGCCACCTCAGCCATCAGGAGCTTGAGGTTCCTGCAGATCCTGCGCATGCTGCGTATGGATCGACGAGGAGGCACCTGGAAGCTGCTCGGGTCTGTCGTCTACGCCCACAGCAAGGTGATCCTGACATTGTTGCCTTTTTGTCTGTAGAGGTTCTCTAGCAGTAGACTGCTCCATCAACCATAGCTGATGTCCTTTGTATTCAGATTTACTCTAACATTAAAGAGTTAGAACCAGTTACTGGCTTATCTGGTTGGAAACAGATCTGGTCAAGACAATTCTATAAAACCTTGGAATACATTCAAAGGAAATGCTTTGGATAATTTGGAACCATTCTTTTTTATTAATTATTGACAAATCATTTGTATCAGTGCATCTTCAAACTGAAGGTATGGGTGTGATTAGACCAGTTGGCAGCTTTAACCGCAAAACTATGTGGATCGTGTAAATATGTACAAATATTAAAAAAAAACATTTGAAAGAAAAGTATGATTATTAAAAAAATAATTGGACCAATAAAATAAATTAAAACAAAGCCAAACTTTTCTTACTTCTCTTTTAAAATCAGAAATCCTGCATGAGAAGACCAAAGTTGTAGTGTCCGCACGCCCCCCCCCCCCTCAGGTTGACCGAGACAAACAACCCAGCACCTTGATCACTGACCTTCTTTAGCCACTTCCCCTGGAATCATACCATCACTCAAATGTTACTAGATACATTCACATACATGAAGAGCAGATTTTTCAGTCCACAATGTGATCAGGTACAAATATAGTGTAACAGGTTTCACACCCGTTTTGTATTCATCTCAATAGGTGCAACTGATTTTGTTTAAGTTAAAGACTTAGAGTAAAAATGAAAAGTTTACTTCAGACATGGTTTCTAAGATTAAATATTCAGCCATTTATTTTCTACTGTGAGGAAACACTTTTTCTCTCAGCTTTATTCTAATAAGCTCCAAAATAGACTTGTTAGCTTTCACGAATAAGGTGTGTGTGTGTGTGTGTGTGTGTGTGTGTGTGTGTGTGTGTGTGTGTGTGTGTGTGTGTGTGTGTGTGTGTGTGTGTGTGTGTGTGTGTGTGTTTGTGTGTGTGTTTGTGTGTGTGTTTGTGTGTGTGTTAAGCTGCGGGAAACAAAAAGCCATTTATGAAATACCTGGTTTGCCACAGAAGGCTTCTGACTTACATATCCAAGATTATTGCACAATTGTATCTTTGACCAATTCACAGAGGTGACATCACCACCCTGTGAGAAGCTGCAGAGGCCACTTTATTGCTTTACACTGTCTTATGCTGGTTGTAATGGTTTTGTGTGCAGGAGCTCATCACGGCGTGGTACATCGGCTTCCTGTGTCTGATCCTGGCCTCGTTCCTCGTCTACTCAGTGGAGAAGGAGTTAAATAATGAATTTGAGACGTACGCTGATGCTCTCTGGTGGGGACTGGTAAGATTCAAACTAATTCATATCATTCTGTGATTTTAATCATTTTATCTTTGGTTTGCCCCATCACTTGCACCACACTGCTGAAAATCATGTAATGGCTTTTATTTTGTCTTGTCTCCAGATCACTCTCACCACCATAGGTTATGGTGATAAGGTTCCCAGGACCTGGTACGGTCGCCTGCTGGCCGCCACGTTCAGCATGATCGGGGTGGCCTTCTTCGCCCTTCCTGCTGTAAGTATGAGGGCTCATCAGGAGTTATTTAAACCCAGTCTATACTTTAATAGAGGAGTATGCTAGAGAAGTAGAAGAGCCTCAGTTGTGTGGATTTGTTTTTTGTCCGTCATGGTGCTCATTAGTGCAGCATCCCAGCTCTATCCCTCCATCAGAAATACTGTGTCCAGTTGGTACTTGATAGAAGCAAATGCACAGCCATTAAAACAAACCAAAGCAATTCAGTCTTTATAGCTGATATCTAATCAATATTTGTATGTTAACAATGGTTTAAAATGGACCTGGAAGATGTAATGCTTAGAGCACATACCACATGAGTGCTCTGAGCAGCAGGTCCCTGGTTTCATGGTAAAGCATTCCTATTTAATGTATCTCTCTTCCCATTTACTTTCATTGTAATTATCTCTAAATAAATAAATATAATATAATATAAAATTGATAAAATATATACATGAAGACCAAATATCTATATAATTGTGTTGCTTATAGTGATGAACAAACAACTCAATCAACCTTTTTTTAAACTCCGAAGACATTGAGCTAGAGAACTAATTTACAATACAGCCGAGTACAGAAAATAAACAAAACATCCCAAGAGAACACAAATAAGAAAGTGTAAAATTTTCCAAAAAGGTAAAATAATTACGGAACGTAAAATTGAATTTCAAACAAATTAATCAAAAACAAAAGCTGAATGTAAATTAAGTTTGATACAAAGGAGTTGCACTTTAGATTTGTCTGTATGTTATTCTATAATGTAGGTGCATGATGAGAAAAACTGGATTTACTGAGCACAGTGAAAATAGTTGGGACCTGCAGTGTCATTTAAGTGTGTGAGGAGAGCCCACATTAAAAGATAGTAGTGATTAAAAGATAGTAGTGAGGTGATGTAAGGAGATGGAAGACCATAAGGGCCTTATAGATAAAACCTAGTGTGTTTCTCACCATTGAACCTATAACTCACGACAATGAGTATTGTAGTTATCACCAGTGATGAATCTTAAAGCAAAGTGAAAAACTCTTTGCTCGATAAAGCATTGTATCAACTTTCAGATTATTGTTTTGGTTGTTCATCTCAGTTTCAGTTCCCTCAGCTCTGATCCCTCTGACACAGAAAGCACAGTGAACTGAGAGGCAGAGGTCCGAGGTGCAGCCTTTTTCTTGAAAGGTCGACCCGGAGTTTGGAGCTTCCTGAAACAATAAACCAAAGGGCAGGAACATTCAAACAGTTCACAGCACATTTGGTCAAAAATTAGATGTACAGACTTTCTTCAACGTTATCAAAGCAGGAAAAGCAGCGCTGGAACTGATAACAATCATGACTCTGTTACATCTAATTGCCTCATCGAGCAGCATCCAGGACCCGGGATGTCGATCACCACCGCATCCGCTATATCTCCCATGACAATAATATACAATATACACTGATGTCCACAACCTTATAAAGTTTGGTTTATAAGCCATCTTACACATATTTTGTCTTTTATGATAATACTCCAGCTACTTAGTAAATAGAGCACTCTAAATGAATCATACATCTGTCCACCGTGGTGCTTGGACTGTTGCCACCTTACATTCAGAAAGCTCTCAGCTTATGATGTGGTAGCTCCTGTCAGTGATGTGTTTGTCAGTTGCTGTTAAATGCTTAGCATTTTACCGCACATCTAAGGATGTCAGCAGGAAGCTGTGAATAAGCAGCTCAGACCCGTTCAGTCCAACTGGACCGTGTTTTGCTGTATCAGCACTCAGATAACAGGAAACACTCATTATGTTCACTATGTAGACTTGTGATGGTTTTGGTGGAATTCAGCATTCTCTAACTTGTCTGTCACCTCCGCAGTCATGTGAACATCTGTGACTTGTTTCACTCGGCTGTTGGAGGAGACAACTTGCCGTTGTTGCAGTTCCAACCTCTGGCCAGCAGAGGTCAATCAAGGTCACTGATAACCTCTCCTCTGTTCAGGGCATCCTGGGCTCCGGCTTTGCCCTCAAAGTCCAGGAGCAGCACAGGCAAAAACATTTTCAGAAGAGACGCAGCCCTGCAGCTGGCCTCATCCAGGTTCACACGTCTACCAAACACTGCACCATAACATCAGCATGGAGAGATGTATCAAACAGATCATCTCCTTACATCTCTCTCTCTCCTTCCAGGCTGCTTGGAGGTTTTATGCTACCAACCTGTCCCGCACAGATCTGTTTTGCACATGGGACTTTTATGAGGAGACTGTAGCTATTCCAATGTACAGGTAAGAGAAAGAAACTGGCCGAATAATGTTGTATGTGCAAAATGCTGTGCATTTTTCAGCCAACAAATACAAAAGTTTCTGAATACTTGGAAAGTGAGTGGATGACTGCAACTATAGAAAATCCTTGTTGAATCAGATAAAAGACCCTGTGATGTGAATAATCACACTCCGGAGCTGTGGCTTTTCTCTTTTTGCTTTAATAAGGGCAATATTCCAGTGGGGGAGGCTGGAGTTTTGGCAGTGACACCAAAAACCTCTCTGAAATGCTGTTCAAACGACAAACACTGCCAGTTGCTACTTTGTAAATTAACCGCTTATTTTGCCATCCAGCTGCGTGAATCAGCAGATAAGCCGTCAAGCTTGACTTTCACAGTGCAGATTTCTGCCTTTTAAGTGTCTGGAAGAAGAAGACGATAGCTGCTTGTCTGCTCAGTTTGGAGATGACTTTCTTTCCAGCCGTAATTTGAGTTGAAAAGGTGATGAGCGAACAGAGAACTGCCAAACTAAATGGAATTAGCTTTAAAGTGCCCGACAGCAACGTCTAACCTTTGCACACGAAGCAGGCTGTTGACAGAAGGACAAAATGCTTTTTTGTCTTTTCTCAGACTCATTCCACCCCTGAATCAACTGGACCTGCTGAGGAACCTGAAGGGCAAGTCATTCAGGTATAAACATGATGGGCAGTGATGCAGTCAATGATGATGATAAGGATTTCAGGATGTTAATAGATACAAAACAGGTGATGATAATAATGATTTAACAGTGAAGCAATAATCTTGAAATAAAGAATACAAATTTGAAAAAGAAAATAATTTACCATCCATGTAAAAGCTGCATAGGTCAATATTATTTTATTAACAAGACTGACATAACTGTATAATGAAAGAGGTCAGATATGATAGGAAACCCAGAGAGAGCTATCACTCAACAGCAGGCAGCCAATCAAAACATGGAATGTAATGGAAAATGAAATGGAAAATGTAACAAGGCTGAAGATTCAATTTAATATCACAAGAAATGGTTGTGACCAAGCCCACTGAAAGAAAATTAAATTGGGTCAAATTTGTCATGTTGCCAGAAATCCGACTCCAATTCATGTCATAGCTAAATGCTGGTTGAGAGCTTTTTAAATGGCTACAATGGATTACTTTATTTCAAAAGAGAAATAAAGGGGGGGGAGTCACTGGCCCAAGCCGACATGTGATTGGCCCTGAAGAGCCCCTGTCATGTCAGTAGTCTTTTTTTTTTACTCACTTCGTATTCACTTGTAACACGAACAAGACAACATGGAAATGTGTTGACAATTTTTTTATTTTTAAGCCTTTTTGAAGTACACAATGTCATTTCAAAATATATTCAATGATGTGTGTATATACATACATATACATATATATATACACACACACATCCATTTTTTTAGAAACATTGTATCTAGAAAAATTCCAGATCCGTGACTTGAGCTACGTGTTTCTGTGTAGACTATGTATAGACAAATACAGAGTTAAAAGAGAGCAACTGTTTGACTAACATTTATAAGGTTTTTAACAATTTCAAATGAATACTTGTATTGCATCTGTGTTCTGTTCAGATTATTAAGTTCACATCTTGTTAACACTGCCTCCAAGTGGCCAAAACATGTGTAGCTACAGGCTTAAACCAATAACCTTTCAACATACACATCCATTTTATTGTGTCTTGAGTTACTTAACAACGGTACTTTACTTAATGTTTTCTCTCCTGCTTGAAAAGTGATTCAACTTTATCGTTAATTCATATTCACAAGTCAGTTTTTGTCAAAGGGCTAAACAAGGTGCCACATCTTCTGCCCTTGACTCCGACTAGAGTGAGGAAAAACTACTGCTACCACAAAAAAACTTCCTACAGGCGAAACGTAGAAACCTCAGGAAAAGGAAAAGCTCAACCCTCAAAAACAGAGCAGTGTTGATGATAAGTATCATACACGAATGAGTTGCATGGTTGAACCGTGTGCTTCTCTTCTCCTCACAGGAAAGATTCTCAGGCAGAAACCTCCCCAAGGTCTGTGATCTGATTGGTTTATATCTTCCTTCACCTCTGTTTGGCTTCTCTACAATTCCGCTCTTAGCTGCTGTTAAGAACTGCACTCTTCTTGGGGGAGTGTACTCATGTTGGAGGAATGTGTGTTATACCATACCTGGGTGTGTGTGTGTGTGTGTGTGGATTTGCGTGCATTTGTGTGTGTGTGTTGTGGGACACACTGTCCATCCTGATGCGTGTCACACATGGACTTGGCTGTATGGTAAGTGCCTCCTTCAAGAACAGTCCTGCTGCATTTGCTCACATGGTGCTCCAAGATCAGCTCACTCTGGCCTCGCTCCCGACCGGCAGCTTTATGAAATATTCAACACTAAGCTGTTCTTTGGAACTCTATAACTTTCAGCATCACCGCAGGAAAAATGGTTTTGAACACTGAAAGAGCCTCGCTTGACTTTTTATCACTCTGTTTTTGACAAAAGAAACAAGTGTAAATATTGTCAATGTAGTAACACTTCATCGTGACTTAGCCCTTTGAAAGCCATTTGCATGTGTTGGGTCTAAGTTTGAAAAATCTAAATTCAGTCCAAGCACAAAAGACACATTCAGCTCTACATGTAATGGTTGACAAAGGGGTTGCTACAGTACAATAAAGTGTTACTGGCATCACAGTATGGCACACACTGCTGTTTTTGTGACTGTATCCACTGCTATTTTATCTTTTCTTGTGTCTCCTCTGCTAACCACCACTCCAGTAATGAAAATGCAAACAAAGACACTCTTTGCGGGTGCTGTCCGAGAACCATTAGGTATAGTTCCTGCACAGATACTAACAGCTGCACTGCAAGTCTGTGTGTCTCCTTCCATCCCTACCTCTGTTCCCCTTCTTCTTTAAACAGAAGCACAGTAAAGGAAGAGGAATCGCACAAGACATTCGACTAGTTTACAGTTCCTAGGGTAGTGCAGCTCAGCCCTTAATGTCTACATGAAAAGCTGTATGCTTATTATAAAAGAGCTAATCTGCTCGCACCTTTTTCCATTTACTCAGATAAAATGCAGATATACATCTTTGTTTACCTTCCTGTCACAGTTGATTTATGATTTCTATTTAGTGTGCAGTTGATGTGCTTGCTGCCTTCGTTTGCTTATCAGCCCTTAAAAACTTTCTGTTCAGTGGGCAACTTGCATATTGCTGAGTACCTAACAATATGTCTCCTTTTGACTGACTGTATGTCAGATGGGGCGTGTACTATGGTGAATTATTTTGCACGACTTGTGTTCACGTTTTTTTGCGCAGAGTGAGACCACAGCTCTTTTGTGCAGGGTCCCTCTGCTTCCAATGCATGCTTGCTTTTAGCTTCCTGCTGCTTGCCTGACTACCTGAATGCTCCACTATGTTCGTATGTGGACATGGCGCCTTCTGCTGTAGGACATTGCCCATTTTGCGTTTCTGCTGAGGTAAGAATTAACCACACAACTGTGCTGAATCATACAAATTCTTCAAATTACACTTAAAGCCACAAAGCAGTAGGATAAAGACATTTAGTCTCTTTTAGTTATTTATGTTGTTGAAACTAATATGAAAGGAATATGTAACATTTCTCCTCTCATTGTTGTGTAGTCGGAAGGCCAGCCTGAAGGACAAGGTGTTTCCCAGTCCGTCCAAGGGATCCATGGGCAAGGGAAAGGGCCAGTCTGAAGGGGCAGAGGAGGGGGCTGAGGGAAGTCCCAGCAAGGTCTCCAAGACCTGGAGCTTCACTGAGAAGAACCGAGGGCCCATGCACAGCCTCAGGAGCCGGGGCAGCGCTTCACGCCAAAACTCAGAAGGTGAGGGTACCCTACACTCGTCTGACGTCTGACCAGTAACATCTGACCAGATAAGAGGGGCAGAGAAGGGTGGTGTCAAATGTAAACTTTCCAAGGACAGCTCTGGAATAACAAATAGTCTATCACTTATATAGCAACATAAATTACTATCATTTAAAACAAAGTCTGTTTATAAAGATGGGCTTACATGACAGCTCTCCAAAAGTGAAGCCAAAACATTTTGATCACCCCCTGGTGGCTGGATGAAATGTAGGTCATAAACCCCGCCTCCTCCATGTTAGTCAACGGGAAAGTACACCTTAAATATATGTTTAGGTCATCACTTAGGTGATTTTAGGTAATTCTCACACATTGTTGTGTGTTGAGTTTATTTTTATCATAAATTTGGCCATGCTTAGTTATATGATGGTGTAGAAACAGGTTGAAATTATGATTGACAGCTAAGATTGGTCCAGATCATGTATCAGTGGGACCTGGATACCGTGGCTCCACACCACAATAACTACTGCATAGACCCTGGCTCCAAAAGACATCAGAAGCACAAGATGGTGGCACCCATAACTGTTATATATTGGCTTTGTTTATGTACAACAGAAGGAAGAGGAGATGCTTCCTCCATCTTTAAATACAGTCTATGATATCATGAAACAATAAACTCAGCTGTGAAACCTAAAATTGTACTGAAGTGGCTTTTAAGATATCTGTATGGTAAATATGAAGCTATAGATTAGCTTAGTATAGCATATTTTAGCATAGAGATTGGTAGCAGTTTCTATGCAAATAAAAGCCAAATGGAACCAACGGTTGGCTATGATATCTTAACATAACATGGAGATAATATACATGAAGTAACAATAAGCATTTCCCTGTTCAAAGTAGAGTAGAACAAATTGTATACACCCACAAACACCTGCAAATACAAGATAAATGTAATATCCAGCTTCATATTTAGCATTCAGAGTTGAGAGTGGTATCTAAACTCAGGAAGAACAGAAATATGCATTTTCTTTTAGGAAAATCAATGTTTTGAATTAGACTTCAAGATGGTGAATACATAAAAAGATATATTTTTATTTGACTGTTGATGCTTATAAAAAAATCTTAGTTTACACAACTAATGTAAATTGTTGACTGTGGATCTTTCCACATTTATGAACTTGTGGAATAATTTAAACTAGAGCTCTGTGTAACTGTGTGAGCTCAAAACTCATCATGTGTGTTTTTTTAGAAGGAGGGTGTTGATGGCATTTATTGAATTGCAAACAAGCCTCTTTAAGATGCAGTAACTGTGCAAACATCGTTTGTCATGCAGGTAAAGCTGCTGTGTAGTTTTCCTGCATGTATTTGAACATATGAGGAGTATTGGGACATTTTGCAGCCGACATTTCAACATTATGCTGGGGAGAGAGATGGCTGTTGGTTTTGACGTTGGCGTTCATCTATAATTTATTGCTAGACAGCCCAACTGCATCCATATGTCACCCAGGCCACTGTGTCACTATCTACAAATATATTTATCTCCTTCACTGTTAATTTACCTTTTTGTTCAACATGTTTTACCTATAGTCATTAGTTTTCTTCTTCCGCTTAATGGCAAGCTAAAGTGCTGATTGAAATGCAGGATGAAGACTTTGGACTGAAGCGTTCTTCAGGTTAGACAAGTCACCTCGCCATGTCTTCAGTTAAGACTGTATACTCTGTAATATAATAGATGTGTAGTTTATCATACATAAAACACAATCATGCATTCAGTGGATAGTGTTAATGCAAGAGAATAGAGACTAGACTTTTCAAACATGAACTAGAAACCATTCAGAGGACACCACCAGTTCCCATGTTTGGAATTGATTTGTCAGCCATTGTCATCCTGCTAGAATCCATAACAAATCTTTTCCCATGTCTCTCCTCTCTCTCTTTCTGCAGCAATTGAAGGTTTAATAAGTAAGACATTGGATTGATATTTTGTTGGATGGCTAGTATGCGAAACTAATCAAACGACAAGTCAGCTTCACCAGGCTGAGATACCTGCATGCTAAAATCTGCTGATATTTGTTCACTTGACATGAACCCTTTTTATTAGGATTTTGTCTTATATGGGTTTTCCTCCATCATCACTTAAGGATCTGAAACTGACGTGTCGCTGATAGCAAGCATGTGATGATTTAACTGATCCTCATTAGTGTAAGAGCGATTCTACATATTTACTTACAGTGGTGGTAATTTAGAAGCTAAACCGGGTTCAAGTCAAGTGAGGCCAAGATGAACCAAAATGATCCCAGTGCCAAAAATGGCCAAATTGCTTTATTTTGCATGAAGAGACCTCACTTTCTCTACCAGATTCTCATCTTATATCTGATCAACAGTGATTAAGCCTTGACACCTTTGCCTGAACGCACTATGCTCCAAAATCCATAGATTAGCCTTCTGGCTAAGCTAAACATGCTAGCGATTATGCTAATCTACGCCGTCATTGGTGGTGGGAAGAGAGTACTTGTCATTAAAGGTTTTAACAAAGCTTTATTCCATCAGCACTATCCTTCAATTCTGCACTTGGTCTTTTTTCTGTTGATCCACAAAGCTCGCTCACTACACTCACAATCCGGCTCACTGGCTTGAAACCAACCACTGTTGAATTTGACAGGCCGCATGGAAGTCAGTGAAATACTCTTTAAGCGTGTCCTTGTCTTTGCTCTGTAGAGGCGAGCCTCCCAGGAGAGGAAATGGCTGACGACAAGAGCTGCAACTGTGAATTTGCCACCCAGGAATTACCTCCAGGGTTGAAGGTTACAATACGGGCAATCTGGTAAGCGTTTCCTCTTTTGTATAAATTTTGTAGTTTCTCTTAACCTTGTGGTCACTGTTGCAGGGTTTGGGTGATCTTGAGTGTACTTTCTTAGTTGGGCCACATTTCAAATGTGTGATGTCTAATAATGTTTGTTCTTATGAGGACATCACTAAGATACTTCAGATGGGGAAACTTGAGCATCATATCATAGATATAAACCTGCGGGTTATTTCTTAATAGATTGTTTAGATAATCAGGGTTCTAGTGATCTAGTAATTTTAAATGTGGTTTCATAAGGAGACTGTTGGGCCTTGGTGGAAGTTTGCAGTCTGCTGAGTTACATTCTAGTTTTTCTTTGTAAAAAGTATGGCAAAAATATGATTATGAACACAGAATGATCATTATTTAGTTAATATAATAAACTATACGTTAAAGCGTGAAAGTTCATTAATGTCTTTGAAAACAGTGGTTTGACAACATACAACATTTTCTCATGAGCTTCTCCCTGGAGTCAACTACATATCATGGGTTAACTTGGAGTGCTAAATGAGTGCTCGTTCCTCCGCTAAGGCTAACGGCACCTTGCAAATTTATAGAAAGTGAAATTCCTGGATCCACAACTTGATCAAATCTCCAGCTGACAGCTCCATCCTGCTAACAGACACACAAACCAAGGGCAATAAAAACAACAGATGGCGTTAACTCCCTGTTAATATTTTGACCTGAAGATTTAGACTTCTGTGTAGACAATGAGATGTGGGAGAAAGTTTGAGAAAAATCTAAATTGATTTGTAAAGTTAGGAAAATAACAATCATAAAAAATAAGAATATAGTTATAACAATTTATCATTTGACAAGGAATTACAAGGAAGTGTCAAATTATTGTACTGATCCTGTTTGAGGTGTCGCACACTGGTGTAAATCCAACAACACAATGTGTGTGTCTCTCCTCAGCATCATGAAGTTCCTGGTGTCAAAGAGGAGGTTTAAAGAGAGCCTGCGGCCTTATGATGTCATGGATGTGATCGAACAGTACTCTGCAGGTCACCTGGACATGCTTTGTCGCATTAAGAACCTGCAGTCCAGGCAAGTGCAATTTTACTCTACAGTGTGTTTTAGCATATTAAAATCAGAGCCACATCGGTAAGTTAGTTTTTTAAAAGGTATTATTAGAGTGATTACCTATCTTTTGACCAATAACTAGTATTTTTACACTCTGTTGTATACTACTAAAGATGTGTGATGTTTGTGGTGTCACTGGATACACACATGTTGTGACACTGTCACTGTTTCATTTCCTCAGCCACATGTGTTGTATTGTATTGAGTTTTATATCTCAAGTCTTTATCTCCAGAAATATGATTCACTCTGATGGCCTCTCTGATTCCTTTGAGATATACAGCGTTGATGTATGATTCAGATTTTTTTCTATATCAGTTTTCCCTCCCCACAAATCAGTTTCTCCCATTATGATCCCTTTAAGGTGGAACATGTAGGATGAATATATTCCAACAGTCAAATACATACATACACATTCCATCCACAGTCAGATTCACTGTATGTCTTGGGTATGTGGAATATATTGGGACTCGTTCTCCACAGCTGATGTGATTCCCACGTTGCTTCATTTTGCATTGCACTCATATCGTCTCTGTGTGCCTTGCCAGGATAGATATGATTGTGGGCCCCCCTGCCCCTTCAACACCACGCCATAAGAAGTCCACTGAAGGTCCTAGGTTAGGTTAATAGACTGCACCTTTAGAATGACCATTTGATCAGCATTATGCTACTTGTACCAGGGAAACAATATCGAAGCACCTACATGCTACCTTTTATATTCTGATTGATTGCACCCCTTTTGAGTTCAAGCCGAGTGACCCGTCTCATTGAGCCAGAGTAAAACGAGATGCATGAAATCCCTTTTTTATGTGCAACATTTTCATGATGTTGTGTTGTTATATTAGCTCTTAGGTCACATTATACCAGCTGTTAACTCAGAAAAGGTACAAAATGTGAGACTCAGTGAGTGTTAACGAGCCCTGTCATATGGCCTGACTCAACAGGGGTTTGACAGTGCTAGATGCTTGATCTCATACTGTAGAGACATATAGCGAGAGCTCCCCCTGGTAGGAAGCAATGGAAATGAAGCATGAAGCATGCCAAGTGATGCATTTTGACCCGAGACAAAATTATCCCTCTATTCACCTTTTTATTTCAGTTAAAAAAGGCCTCACCTCCTAATGCATGCATTCCTATCCTCCACCTGAAATCCTTACCTACTCAGTGTTCGTTCATACAAAACACATTTACTTGTATCTTGATGAATATCATCCACATGAATTATTTCTTTGCTTATTTTCCATTTAAAAGTGATTCTCATAATGGCATCATGCATTTCTTCGCTAAAAATGTTAAACCTTTGTGGCAGACTGATAATCGCTTATGTTACCTTTTTTTAAATGCTAGAGTTGACATGATAGTTGGCAAAGGTCCTAAAGCTGATGGAGACGCTGCAGAGGACCAGAGCATGAATGGACGTCTGGTCAAAGTGGAGAAACAGGTAGGAATGTTTCACCCAGGTCTGTTATATGTGTACGATCTGTTTCTCTGCTTTTATTATTCATTGGGTGTCAGAATCAAAATAACAGAACTACTTGCAACATTCCTCCAAGATTCTAAATTAAACAGACATTGTAATTACCTGGAGAGGTCTCTTAATTTTTCTGCAGTGCTGTATATTTTCATTCTGGTCAAGGATCTACATTTTTTCATCGTGTGTTTTATTTTTTCCCTGCAGATGACCGGTATGGACAGGAAACTTGATTTCCTGGTCAACGTGTATGTGCAGCGCATGGGTATCCCTCGTTCTGAAACAGACGCCTTCTTCAACTCCAAAGAGCCGTATCCAGCTCCGCCTTACCACAGCCCAGAGGAGAGCAAGATGGAGAAGGAGGTGAAGGAAGAAAAGGAGGTGAAAACCTGCTCCCCTGCAGATGTCCCATGCTCTGATGGGTCCTCTGAAAAGAAAGATCCTTTACTGGGTCAGTCTGTGGCCTGGTCGGTGGGTACTCCCTCTGGCAGCCTCAGCCGCCCCTCTACCTCTTGGCAGCACCAAATGCAGCACCCCCTCAGCCAGCCTGCCTGGAACAGCAGCGTGGCCAACACGCCATCACCGGTCGGAGGCAGCGGCGAGCGCTCGCCCAACCCGTTCCGCCTCCCGCCTCCTCCTCCTGCTCTGGTCCATGACCGCTCGTCATCTGGTCCGGGGGGCAACAGCAGAGAGAGCTGCTCCAAGAACAGGAGGCGCCACAGGAGGCAGAGGTGTCAGCAGGATGCCATAGCTGTGGAGAGCGACACGTCTCTCTCCATCCCGTCCGTTGACCACGAGGAGCTGGAGCGCTCCTTCAGTGGCTTCAGCATCTCCCAGGCCAAGGAGGACTTCTTTGGGCCTCCCTTCTTCACAGGCTCAGGAGGGGGAGCGGGAGCAGGGACTGAAGCCGGACCTGGAACTTCTCTCTGTGCCAGAGTCAGACCCTTCATAGCAGAGGGGGAATCAGACACAGACTCCGACCTGTACGCCCCCTCACCTCTGTCCTTCACTGGAGAGGTCTCATGTGTAGAGAGAGGGTGGCCAGGACTGAAGTAGATTCATGGCGAACGAGATCAGTGCTTCAGTGGCCAACAGGAGACCTGTCACCAGACCGTGCAGCCAAATGACTGATGTCTGATGCACCTACAGACCATCAATGGTTTATGGAATGGATGTTATCAGCTCCTTATTACAGAAAATGGGAAAATATGTTCTTATACAAAAAACAATGGGGTGGTCCTTTATCACATTTTTTATTTGTGATGTTACACTTGACAAGAAATTACACGTGCATTGGCTTCTACTGAGTTTTGATCTGTCTGCGATGACAGATACGTGTGTGTGATGTGTGGTGAGGATTTGTTTTTGCACTGAACTTGACTTTGATTTGAAACGAGAACATCCCTTTGCTTTCTTTTAGTGGCGAGTGCACTTCTTCTGTTAAACCACTTTAACTTTGAAACCACAGTGGCAGTTAGTAAAGCAAAGATTGTTAGTCTTATCATGTGGTTAGCGTAGTGTCTTGATAGCTTCTATACCTTTGAATGACTTGAGGTGTTATGATGATGCCAAAATCTTAGCTATGATAATCAATTATCCTGCAGACAAAAAAAAAAAAAAAGAGTGCTTGCTTTTCAGGATTATTAATTCAGCCTGGTGTTTAATAAAATAGTAAAGAGAAACTCCCCTCGAAGTAATACAGATACTTTCCCCATCAGTAAACCAGAGGACGTCCTGCATGGCATGTTAAACGGTTGATTTAAGGACAATGTTTAAAGGGAGATTTCCAAACCAAACAGTGGCAAAAAGTCAGCACAACAACCTACTGAGTGTTGCCCTTCTGTACAGAGCAGTGGATACACATTGCAATGTGAATGCATGACTGGTTTCAAGCTACAGTGTGTTGAGTTTTAGGGAGCTTTGCTGGAATTCCACTCCTGTGAGAGGCATCCTGAGCTCGCTGCTTTCATGGCTCTTCTTTTCTGGGCAAATACGTGAATTCATGGATTATGTATGCAGGGGCAGATATTTATTAGCACAGTCTATATGTGTGGACATTAACTTGTGTGTTTTATGTTGTTATTACACAACAATGAGTGCTGATGTTGGACTGAGTAAACCATAAGGGATATTTATGCCGTGATGCATATGTCAATCATTTAGATTCCTTGTAGATACGTTTGTTCTACACTAAATGAGAAAATGCAATAAAAATCGAGTGAGGAAATCGAGAACCGTCCTTTAACAACATCAACATGGCCCTATTTTTCAAGACAAAATCCTTTGTTTTATAAGTACAATAAATCAGTTATTTCATTATTAACATTTCCAGGTGTTTGACTATGTCCTCAGAAGCGATGCTGGAGGTTGAAATACATTTGACCACAGATGATGCTAACACGAGTCATAGAAAATCTACTTTAACATTTGGATGTGATAGCAGAAGGAGGATTTCAGTCAGTGGATTCAGTTCACACACAATCTATAGGTTTTCTGAAAAGAAGAAACAAACCTGCGGAAATTTGTTCCCCCTCCTTTCACTCTTACATGAAACAGTGGTTTTAGTTCAGCAGCCTCATGTAACTGCACTTTCTTTCTCTTCAATAATAAAACTTTCTACGTCATTGGAAAGCGTCATAATTGATCATCAGTTTTTTCAATCCCTCCTTGTCAATGAAGCTGTACAGATGCTCTGCTGGGTGTCAGTTTATCAGGTATGTGGTGTAACGGTGGCTATGTTTCACTAGATGGCAGCCAAGAGCTACATTTGAGTGGGTGCTTGATAAAACCATATATTGTGGGAGGGTGATCAGATTTATAGACACCTCGGGGTTCACATGTTTTCCTTCAATAAGAACGTTCTAAATTTTGACCAGAACAATATAATATGTTTGTATTTTAGATATATTTGAAAAACGATTGTATGTGTTTATAATTGATATCTGACTGCATTTTAAGACACAATAAACACACATGGGGCAAAATTCAAAGGTTTTACCAAATTTTCTTTACCACTGTAACTGGAATGGTTTCTCCATCAGGTGAATAATCCTCCAGCAGAACATGTGACCCTGTAATTGATTACTGGCTCTTTGGATAAACCCTCAGAGAATCTGGTCAATAAACATAGTTCACATGCTCACCTATAATCTGATTCATGGCTTATTAGAAATCTGAAACCACAAGTATTAATTGGTACTACGTGGTAATATTTATTTGAATGAATGGAACCTAAAGGTGGCCACATGAGCTTGTGAGCTTATACGACTTGTAGGTAATCAATAATTGATCAACAAAGCACTAGTAATCAATTCTTTTACCACTAATAAAACCTTCAATTACAAAACATTTTTAAGGTTCGGTTTGTCACAACCAGTAAAAGCTCTCACCAATATTTGGGGACCTGGCTGAGAGGATTTACTTCCATTCATCCACAAAAGCATTAGTGAGTGACAACCAATGATAATGGACAATGAGACCTGGTTCACCACCTGCACGGGTGTTGGATGTGTTCAGAGGTCTGCACAGGCTTAAAAGCTCCTCCATAACAAACTGGGAAGCTCTTCTCTTTTCCAGAAAGAGCCAGACCAAAAAAGCTGTACCAAAACTATTAATCTACAATAATGGCGTATGTTGTCCCCCCAAAAGAGACCCCAGACCGAAGTTACACAACCGCGTGTGGCCCGTCCACATACACTTATTACACCATTAATTGTAAATGACTTCCTCTCTTAGTGTGTGTGTACGTCAGCAGAGTGTTGATTATCTTCATTGCTGTGGCTTGAAGGATTTTATTTAACAATCTATTTAACAGCCATTGGTGATTGTAAATTAAAATGAAAATGTGAACAAAGCAGCAAAGGAGCGTTTCCGTTCCTCGCGATCAACACCAGGTCAGCCAATTTGTTAAGTGTGGTGAGGTCAGGATTTGAGTTGAAAGGGTGATACAAATAGGAATTGATTGGCTCATTAATAAAAGTCAAATCTTGGCGACACAGCACGTAAGGCTTATTTACTCTGTGCAGCAGCTGGGGAATTGCAGACATCTTGACCACCCAAAGCTCAGAGCAGAGGACAAACAACCAGGGACCAGCATGTTAAATATAATCTATGTAGTAGGGAAGACATGCATATTACCTGCCTGGTCAGAAAATGCAACTTTGTGTGATATATCAAGAAGAGACTCAGGGTTTTGCTGAGGTTTCAGTAACATAGCACCAAACTGAATTTGTACAATTTGAATGTTTCTTCAACATGGCCACTTTGCATCATGAACAGAGTGATAATGCTGCTCATTTTGTTTGTGCCCCTCTGCACAATGATGAGAGATGTGTGTTTAAACAGTGCCATTAGATAGAGGTGGGACATTGACCCTGGTGATGAATGATAAGAGCCAACAATCGATGAAACCATTAGTGATCTGACTCTATCGAACCAGAGGCCAAAACAGAAGGACTCTATGCATTTTGGTAATGGTATGTGTGCTCACATGTTTCACCATTGAGGTGAGATGACAGGAATGCAATAAAAAGGTCTTCCTTAGCCTCCCACTTTCACCTTTTCATTAGAACAAATGACACTGATGTATAAATACAATAAATGAACGTATTGTACGTGCAGTTTCTCTAAATGAGCTCAGATCAAATATGAAGCCTTCATTTGCTGGAGGTGACTTTTCTCCATCTACAGCTGAGAGGAAGAAACGACTGTGTCCTTGACACCAGCTGTGTTTGTGCACAGTGCTGGTCCGGTGGTCTCCGTGCAAACATTTTATTTATGTACAGCATCGATGTCCACGAAGAGCGGACATGGGTGACCTTCCTCTCCCTCTCTGTGACACACAAACACACAGGTCTGTAATGACGATAGGTGTGGGGGATTAACGGGTGTGTAGATAATACTGGTGAGCGTTTCACAATCTAGATTCATTACACATTGGCTGCATTTCAGACAAAGGCTTTGCAGAACAACAAGGGCGATGTGTGTTGGGTTAATGCTTCATGACTGCAAATGATTGCTGTTCTCAAAACCCAGTGGAAAAGCCTGGCTCTTATACTCACACATATCAATGTGTAGAAGCATAAATGCATACACATGGAAATAAATGTTAAAAGGGACAAAATATAATACATATATAAAAAAATATATTTATAACTACGGTAAATATATGACATAAAACACACTGAGATTTCATTCTCCTCACATAAGGACCTTCAGAGTGGAAACTTAATACGATCTGATTCCTGTGACCATGATGACAATATTCCAATCCTGGGTAAACAATATTAAAAATGTAACACATCCAGATATTGTTTCCTGCAGGAGAATAATACATTGAACAAAACCTAATTGAGAACACACAGTTCATCATTAATCATCAGACAATTACCAGATTGCATTGATCTTAGTTCCCTCAAGGCTTCTTCTTGAAGCAAGTCGAGTCATCCATTTATCATCTCTGAGGAAGGACATAGCAATTGTATTGATGCATAATCTTACTTGACTGATTAGTTTGATACACTAGTTGTTAGACAGCAAAGTCGCAATTGTTTATGTTTGCATGTGAAGACAAAGAAAGAAGTCAGCTGTATAAATAGTATGAATTATGTCACTATTTACAATTATAAAGACAGTTCATAAAGCACTGTGATGATCAACAACATATGTGAGATAACCCATATTATTTTAAATATTAAGAGACTCTGAGGTTATAATTCAAATGTCCATCTTTGCAATATTCAACCATGGTTTGAATCTCATCTTCAGAAACTGAGCTTGACTAAGACCCTGCAGTTATGCTGGCATCTCTGTGGAAATCTATCCAAGAAATATTTCAGTCAGTGTGTTGGACCAACAGAGTAACGTCTCCATCCCTGCAGCCACAGCGCTGGTATAAATAAAAACATGTATCGCCAAAATAAAGTGATGTGTGGACGATGGTTTTTAAAGACACATATGTTGAAGACATTTTAACTGAGTGTGCTGCAAAAAAAACACGTACATTGGTCTGTGCACCTACAGCTGGGAGGTATGGTGTGGGCCAGGTGATGAAGCTAATCTTACTTGTCTTTAAAAAAAAATTACCAATGTCTGTTGGATTCATTTATTTATTTATTCATTCATTCACACGCACACGCACACACATTACATAGTTACAATGTGTCCACCACTTCTTTGTGACACCTGCCCTGTCCACTTCCACCTCTCTCCTTCCTCAAGCGTTTACTATGAAATGCTCAAGATCTTGTTATCCCACACCTGTCCACCAGATGGCCTCAGTCTTTCCTGCCTCTCCCTTTCACCTGCTCCTGCTCCTCAGCTGCCACTTCCTGCTCCTTGAGGCCCTCCTGCCTGTTGCATCAGTTTGCCTCTTTGAAAATCCTTGAAAAAAGTTTGTGTTTCTCTTTGATTCTATCTGCTTTGCATGTGTCTGCAGGACATATTTCAGCCAAAAAAACAAAAACAAGGAGGTAACAGACACTAGAAACTTTCATAAAGCTGAGATGAGAATTTGTCTCTCAATAACCAACAGTCTAGGAGTTCATGAATGCCTTTAATGAGAAATACTTGGCTCTGAAAATAACATACTTAATAATTTAATTAAGGTGCTTGAGAACTTGAGAACAACATGCGTCACTCTTATGTAAAGAGATGGAAACGTTTGAAAACTGAAGTGAGAAAGTACGCACTCATGACTGTTACGCCACCGATTGCATTTTTATCAAATTCACCAGCTTTATATGTCTATAATGTTATGCATAGCACCAAGGCAGCTTCTGTGACATCCGTCTCAGTGGAGGGACAAAAAGAAACGAAGGTTGGGGCTGAACCCAAAGCATACTCCATTGAATGATTGGTCCTTGACTTGCCAGCGGCGGATCTCTTTAGAGTGCAGGTAATAACAAAGACGTGTTTATCTGTCGCCAGAAAAGTGAAGGTTTCAAGAACTAAGCAAATTCCTCATCTGTGAGCTGTGATGTTAGATTTAATCATTTAAATCAATGAAGTTTCTGGGTTTAAAGGTAAATAGTAGTTGTTAAAAGTTTGTTAAAGCCTCAACATAAACTTCACAGTTGATATATTGTGTGCTTGTTGTATGAGGAACAGCTGCCGGACTCAGTCATTGGAAGTTACCTCCCCTCAACATGAAAACAACAAATTAAAGATGACAGATTTTCATTTCATCCCATTAGAAGTGATGATTATTCACGTCAATCATGATCACTCTGCTGTTTCTGGAACAGCCCACGTAAATCACAGATTGGTCAAGGATATTGAATTGAATTGGATAACGTGACTCGCTGATATTGAGTAGCCTACTCTGTGAGGTTTCATGTGCATCATCATACAGACCTCCGTTCTTCTTCTCTGCTCTAGTTATTTTAAATCAAGGTGTCAGATAGTTTCTGCACTGATGAGCAAACTAAATAAAATATATTTTTGTCTCAATTGTTTGTCTGTTATTTATGAGGATGTGCAAAAGTCTAATGACGGGTTAGCATGAAACCTGAAGGATGTGCCTGGGGGGCCATTGTTCTTACCCGACATTATTTTATTTAATTCAATCAAACTATTGGGCTTCTCATATTTGTGGGGCCACAATAATAATACAACTTTTTTTGAGGGGCAGCTCAGTCAAATAGGCCAAATGGGCAGTAGCTGAGGCAACTTTAGTTCTATGCTGTGCACGTCCACTATATGTGGTATGAGTCAGGAAAGAACTTGTTAAATCTGGTGTGAATCTGAATCAGGGTCCTGGATTTCTTTCCCTTCCTCTAACATTGTGAGGTGTTTTTCAACATTGCCGTTGATTTCTCAGAAAATACTTCATGGATCTCGATGAGATGACTGATATTTGTGTGCACGGTTTGTTGCAAATGTAAATAAAAATGTGGATCTAGTGACTTTAAATTTGGTCTCATAAGTTGACTGTTAGGTCTTGGTGAAGGTATGTGCTCTTTTGATTTCTATTCTAGTATTCTGTATACATTTAGTGAACAATGACTATTACCATTATATTGCTAATGTTAAACTTCTACAAGAATAACTTCAAGTACTTATACCATTACTATCATTATTGAGAACTGCACTCTCTTGTCTTAGCGCAGCTTTTAAATTAATGGAGATATAACAGGAATCAGCCGAACAATGGAAGGAGTTGCTGAGTTCATTACGGTCGCTGTGAGTGGCTCAATAAATCCTTCTCAGCAAAATGAACAAAACATAATTGAACTTCAGGCAGACAAAGAAACAGTGCTGCTGAAGCACAATTAAAGTTTTCTGCTAATTTGGTGTTTTTTTTATATGAGGAGCGTAAATTAACATTGTTCAAGACAATCCTGAGCTTAAATCTTCTCCAGCAGCAGCTGCAGCTGAGGAGCCTGAGACAAGCAGCAATGAGAATGCTCAGATAAACCGTCCTGGTCCTGTCTGGAAATGGACTTAGGACGAGGATGACCTTCATGACTGTCTGACCTCCACAGGTAAATAGATTTTATCGTGATCCACAGATCAAACCGGACATACAGTAGATACGTTATCATGATATATTTTCTGAGGCTCTTTCCTGCCAACCTCAAGCTGATGCAGACACAATCTTGACAGACACATTATACCTGCGTCATACAACAAATGATCAGGGTGCAAATATTTACAGAACATAGACACTACATTAAGTTGACATTTTATTAGGTGAACCCGGACAAAACTAATGCAGTGGCCTTGCAAATTATACATTCATGACATTTATAATACAGAGGAGCCTCCGTACCATTATTACAGATTTACTCCATGAAATCTTGTAGAGAGTGGGACATGATCTAAGGTAAAACTTGGACTTGTAAAAATTTGGAGTGGATCCAGATCAGGGGATGGGTCTGATTTGTCAGAGAATATTTCATGGATTTTGATGATAAAAATCAGACATATTTCGGGGACTGATATTTATGCCTTTGTGCAATCTTGTGCAGATCTAAATATGAAACTGGATCCAGTGAATTTTTGTGTGTTGCAGATAGGTGACTGATGTGTCGACTAAAAAACAAAACTCCTCTCTGTCAGCTCACAGACTGTATCCTCCCAAATGACCATGCATTACATTACATTAAATTTAATTTAGCTGACGCCCAGAACAACAAGAATCAAGAAAGTACAATATCTTCAAAAATAAAGCAAAACTACAATGTGCTATAAGTAAGTGACATTTAAGTGCTACTAAATTGTTAGTTTCAAATTTTATTCAAGGTATAGTCGGAAGAGGTATGTTTTTAGTTTGAGGCGGAAGATTTGTAAACTTTCTGATGTCGATGGGGAGCTCATTCCACCGTTTAGGAGCCAGGACAGAAAACAGTCGTGATTTTGATGAGTGTTTGGCTCGCAGTGAAGGAGTAACGTTTGGCTATGTCCAGGATATAGACTGGACCTGATTCGTTAGGGTTAGGGTTAGGGTTAGGGTTAGGGTTAGGGTTAGGGTTAACCCTAACCCTAGGGTTAGGGTTAACCCTAACCCTAACCCTAGGCTATACAGCCCGGTACGCATGTACTAATGTTTTGAAGCGGATGCGGGCGGCCACTGGTAAACAGTGAAGGGAGCGGAGGAGCGGAGTAGTGTGAGAGAATTTAAGTAGGTTAAGAGGATAAAAACCAGTCGAGCTGCTGCACTCTGAATGAGCTGCAGAGGTCGGATGACCCTAGCAGGTCCAGCCAGGAGGGAGTTATTTTATGCGTGAGATGACCAGGGCCTGGACCAGAACCTGCACCGCCTTCTGAATGAATAGGGGGCGTATTCTCCTGATATTCTCCACACAGTTGACTTAACACATTTGTAACAGTTTCAACACAAACTGAACCTTATAACAGGGAGGCAGAATATGTTGCAGGACTATAGGGTTAGACTGTAGTCATTTTTGCTAGTTGTTCTAAATAAACTGACATCTGCATGTCTGTGTCTGCTGCAGCAAAGTGATGCACCTTATTTCTTCATTGAAAAAGAAATTGGCTTGTTTGTCCCCTCCACATGGAGGTTGGGACCCAAAGTTGGCCAAAGAGCAGCGCTGTGTGGCGGCTGAGGATGTAGCTGTCAGTGTGATTACATACATTCATTAGTATTCTCTGGGAGTAGCATGGCCGATATCACACAGCCTTGGGGGAAGCCTTAGAGAGGATCTTAGAATCTCAGAGGCGGGTTCAGATTTGATTGCAGCAGCTGAAGGGTTGAATTGAGAGCTTACGTCCATGATACGCGATCACTGTCACTATCAGATGCCTCGGCCGGGAGATGATTCAGCAGTCATAATCAGTGAGATTCGTGAATTCAGAGAGCAGCGTGTTGAGGGGTTGTGAAAAGTATGGAAGGAGGGGGCATGGATGAACTCGAGGGAAACACAATGAGTGACAGACTGTGGATGAAAATAGGAGTGGGTGTGTGCTGTGACCTGGCCTGATTTTTGTGATTAAAAGAGCCGGTCCTGAAGAAAAGCATGATTGGTGTGTGTCGTAATCATGTAGCTGCACAGAGGTGAAGATGAGCGGCACAGCCAAATAGCTTGAGCTCGGTCGTAGCATTCATGGTCCCAGACGGTGTCTGAATGAAGCCACTGAGGTCTGAAGTGAGAAATATGAGGTGGAGTGGAAGTGCAGGTTCTTTTTTACTTTCCGCACAAGCTGTGTGGAAACGAGATGTTGAAGGTCAGGGAGAGGCAATCAGCCGTTTTACAGAATGTAATTTCCGTGAGACAAATGTGAATGAAATCAGCTTGAAGGGGGGGGAATCCCTCTCGGACCTATGACATGCAGCTCACGACAGGAAGAATGTAGAGGAAAAAAGGATAAAGTGAAGGTCTTGGAATGACTCAATCCTTCCAGGTAGTGGAGTGAGTGGTGTGAGGAGCGAGGCGGTGGATGATTGCCCCCTGTAGGGTTACAAGCTGCTGTTGGTGTGTTATGACAGAACGTGAGGTGGATTTTAGTGGTATACAGTTGATGGACACTCATTTTACTGGGACACATAAACGTGGTGAGGTCAGTCGGAAGCTGAGAATCACTCCTGCACGTGGTAACATTAGTGTTTGTGCTGAATTAACATGGAATGCATTAACTCTACAGGAGTCAAATTCATGAAGACGGCTGTACTAGTTATCATATTATACATTTTAATTGTACATGTCTTAATTACTATACTTATTTATGTTGGGTATTAAGTCTTCGCATTACACTGTGGTGAGCTATATTTCAATGGGAATAATTCCATAAAATTATTATTTTAAGCAATAATGAGCTCTTTATCAGTTACAGCAATCTATTTCTTTATTTTATATTAAAGTCTTTTTTCCTGTCCTTTGTCAAAGAGTGATGGAGTGTATCAGTGTCAGAGTAACATGTTGTTAAACCCAGTGAGCTGTAGTTGTTGATTTAAAGATTACCCATGGACAAACGGTAGCCTACTTAAACCCACAGGCCAGAGTGTCTGGAGAACACTTGCACTGAGAAATCCGGCTTCACAGTGAGTGAGCCTGTTCATTCTAAGCCTATGGAAAAAGAACATGTAAGTCAGCCACATGTCTTCCTCAAACCTGACAGGAAGTTTTCTTTCAGTAAAAAGCTGAATGGCAGCAGACTGGTTGATAAAGAATGAGCATTGTGGCATTAACACAGGATACAAAGTAAAAGCAGCAAAAGCCACTATTGTATCGTATATAGAGGTATTAGACATTTTAAAGTTTAGAGTGGAGAGTTTCGAAGATGAACTAATAACTCAGTAACTGCTGAAAGGAGGAGACGTTGAGTTATAGGATGTGATCATCAACTCATTTGCTTTTTCATGTGAGCACCATTACTTGGGTTATTGTGGCACAGCCAGAACCCAATCTATAATCTTGTATAGATAACCTTGTATTACACTTTTATGCATTTTTTTTTCAAAATCTATATATTATCATTCACTTGTTTGTATGTTTTAATTCATGTATGTAAAATAATGTATAATTAAGGTCCACTTCAGCACCATCTTGAGCAGTGAATAGAGTTTGGATCAGTATACGAACCTATGTCACTTTACAAGGGGTGATTGTAGTAAAGAGCATATCTCTGTTTGAAGATGTTCTGGTGTTCGACATGGTTTTCTTTTACAATACTCACTAGTTTTTTTCCTATATATTTAATAGTAATAGTGCAGTTAAATAGTTAAAATTAACAACTGCAGAGGATGGTATCCGGACTTCAATGGATTGACCTCCAACACCTTGGATACTTCACCATCCATAATGGGATTGTTTCTCTCATTAGACCCTTCCTGTCTGGTGGCACAGATAAGATAAGATTATCCTTTATTAGTGCCATCATGTGGAAATTTGCTCAATAATAATAATCATCATCATCAACTAGCCTTCGAATCTGTTTTGGTGGCTCCTCCCCCTCACAATGTCAATGTATCTTAAACAATGTGGACTCTGAAACCATCCAGTTTGTCGTTAATCCTCCTGTATGTTCAGTGCAGGCCTTTCGGTATCAGTTAAGGTTGGATGATATTTAGATAAAACGTATGTATTCTGTATAAGCAGGGTAATTGAATTATTTTGTATTGTTTATCGCCACCAAAAATACACAGTTATGTAAAAAGTAGTCAACATGGTGTCCCTCAACTTTTCAAGGTCTGGACTGATTCCAGTGGAGAAGTTGCCAGCATCTGGCTCTCGTTCAAAATGGAGGAGAGGGGCAAAAGAATTAGCCACGTTTGGTTATGGAATTAGTTTAATTAAAAAGCAATCTTACACACAGAGGATGGATGGTTTTAAATGTTGAGGATTATGTGGAATGAACAAGAATGAACATTTTTAAATGGGCAGGAAAGTTTTAGCCTATTTGCTCTATGCCATTGCTGTTGGATTGGAAATGAGTTACGACACACTCTCGAAGACAACAAGCTGTACTCTGACCTCTGATGCATTAGAGTTATTTGGAAGAGCTGTAAGTTATTGCTATAAAAATCTTAGGTGTCATTTTAATTATGGAAATTTGTGTGCCTGGAAAGACTGTATATCTACCTCCTAATTCCACAGACGTCTGTCTGCATGTGGAACACATATCTTTCAACCTGTTCATCTTATCAGCCTCACACTTGGTAGTGTGTGTCCTTAATGGCCAAAGGAAATGCAGTGTTGTAATTGATGCGATTTTATATGAAATTTTATCAAACATGCGACCAGCCCTCTGTAGAAGTCAGTGGGGGAGGGGCAGTGTGCTAACAGTCAGTCTGTGGCCCGAACATGTATTACTATGTTAAACTAGACCAACTGGGGGTTGAAACCGTGACCTCATCATTTTTTATAATTAGATCATTTTTATTTCGGTTTATTGGACACAGACATTCACGTGTGCAGTGGGTGCTGATCCCTGTCACTACAACGTTCATAGAGTAACTTCCTCTTAAGCAATTTCTTTCCAAAGTAAAAGCACAGCATTCGTTTTGCTGCAGCAAGGCTTTACATTGAGCTAAATTACAGAGCTTTTATTTCGAAAAGTTGTGAATTTGGTTCTGTAAATTGTGTTGATTGCTTATCAGAGCTCCGAATTATCTGACATGCAATGTAAGAAACAATTACACATTAAGTAAATGATTAGAACATACATACACATGTGAACAGTAATAAAGCAAATTCTGTTTGATTTTAATCATGAAATCATTGACTATAAAATCTTCAGATAAACCAGGTTGGATTAACGCAAAGTTTTCTCACTTTACTCTGCACCATAGACTGTTTAGTAAAAGCTCTGCACACAACGTCCAGCACACGAATTATAAAAAGTGGCAGTATATTGTAGAACTGTTCAACGAGGACTCACTAATGACAAGGAATCATTCTGAAGAGGCTCTGGATCATTAACACAGGACACGAGAACAGACCATTCCAAATTAGCAGGTTTAAAACAGACACTGCCCTTGTATTAAGAATGTCTGCTATTGTGATATTCCTGCATACAATAGACTGTATAAGCCAAATAAAAGAAGCACAAATGACAATGACATTTTTTTAAATTAAAACAGATATACAAAGATATACAGATATACAACATTCTGATAAAGTTGTCAAATATTAAGCTATTTGTATAGGTCCATGTTTAAAGTAACAGCTCAATATATCAGTCAAATATTATCTTAAACAAATAATACACGACTCTGGGAACTTTACCACATTCCACCAAGTCAATAACGGCAGTGCTGACAAGTGCGCCTCAGACCACAGTGGGTGGTGGCGGAGGAACCGATGGGGAACCCCAGGAAGTCTTGTCAAGCTCTGCAAAACAATTATCGCTCATCAATATTTAATATCTCATCCATCTCCACTGACAGGGTGGTACTCACCTTGCAATTATTGTCACAGCTTGCGTCCAAATTGTTGGAATCAGATCCTCTTCCTAACAAACATGACCGATGTAGTCCCAAAAAAACGAGGAAGGAGACAAAGATGTATTTCGATTGTTAATTGGACTCCATATTGATCAGTTTGAAGATTGACGGACTTCAATGGTGAGTAGGAAAACTTCAGCTTCCGATCTTGTTTCATTAGTCTGTAACATTGAGAAGTGTCATGATCTGAACAACCTACCTTGTGCTTCTGTGATATAAATGCATAAACCCCATGTATTCTGCTGAATTACTGTGACCAAACCAATCCCACACTTCTTAAAGGGAGAAATAAGAATGTATACATTTCCCAGCAGCCCCAAGGACCAGCCGAGAGAAAGCCAGGCGTCTCAAGGTGAAGGCAGCATGTAACTCAGCCAGTGTTAAGAATGAAATGAGATGTGACCTAGCCAGAAGGGACAAAATTATGATATTTCCTTTCCTTGTGCTTATTCTCACATCTCATGTATTTGAATGTGCTGTGAATCCATCTGCAGATGTTGAATTAAACCAAAGAAAGACCAGCATTTACTCTGTTCTTTACTCAACTGAAATTGCCACCGCAAACTTTGTGATGTCGGCAGGCTCACTCATGTGAGAGGACATCTGAAACTTGGTGCTGAAGGTAAAGACTGTGCACCGGCTGGAGTCTGGTTCTCCAACTTCAACCTCCCGGTCACAAGGGTAGAGAGGTGAGGGCCTGAAGCCTGAGGACCGAAGCCACTCCCCTCTGTCATGGAGTGAACCACGTGGCTGTGACAGCACTGTCTTTAATTCAGGAATTTGACTGATCAAGAGCTGATCTGTGATTCCCTACAAAAAGAACATGAGCTCTTTTAATTTGACTCAAACATTAAAGTACACAGAAAAAACTAAACAAAGCATGCTCCTCTGTTAGGGTGCCATGGCGACTACATTGTGGCAGCTCTGCCAGACGTACTGCTGGAGATGTCACGATGCATCACGCGTGCAGGAGATACCATGTGGTAACCACAGCAACTGTGAGTGCTCAGCTTGTCCTGCTCTTGTTTTTCTAAATCATGTTTCTGAAGACTTTAGAGACTGTCTCAACATGGAAACAAATGTGCAGAAAGGTTGTGTGATGTTGTCCTTTTTCCGTGTGGATATAAACATCTGTATTTTCTGATGAAGCAAAATCCTTTTCACCATTTTGTCCTTGCTGTAAAAAGAAAGTGTACACGCTTGATTACCTCTGGCATACAAGGAATGTGCGTGGCACAGCTGGATAATATATGACTTGCACATATGGTGTTGCAGTGGTGCTAAGTGTTGATCAACAAGTGACGATAAACTTTAAATTCAGTCGTGGAATCGGGGCATCTTAGTTGGGATGAAAGAGCATAAATCCCGACTCAACTTACTCCTTTTATTATGAGGCACTTATGTTAGTGCAGCTAGAAGAACAAGGACATGAACCCTGGCCTCCTTCCTATGAACACGCCCACACATTTTTTAGAGCATCGCTTGCGACGTAGGATCAATCTAACCGGAGTACCCTCTCTTCGTGGTGTCCTTGTTCACCGTTTGGTCAATGGCTCTTTGACATATTCTCCTTGCACTCTCAATCTAATGCTGCTATTAGTACTGGAGTAAAAAGGAGCTTAATATTAAACTCAACATCAACTTCATAAGAATTTTATTTCATTCAAAACTATTGGCCAAGTGCACATTTGAACAAAATCTCATTGCATCCTGGTCACAATACAGGAGAGAGGTACATAATTAAATGATGAATGTATTAATTGCTAATATAAATGTATTGCACCAGATAAAACTGAATTAATTGTTAACGTGTACATTGCACAAAAACTGGCATTAACTGTAAAGCTTAAATTGCTCATGTAACCTGTAAATGTTAGGGTTAGGGTTAAAAAAACTGTGAGTCTATTGTTAACTTTGCAGCCATTAGGTAGATTACACAACAGAGATTGTAATTTGAGTGCAGTCCAGTGTGAATGTTTGTTGTTGTGTTGAGAATTATGACAATATTATTTTATTATACTATATCATTGCATTCTTAGATGTATTTCACAAGTTTATTTTTGATATTACTCCTAAACCATTTCTGGTACTTACTCAGAACACCAAAGATTAGTTTTAGGCCTTGATGTAAGACTGGTTAGTCGTTTCCCCGTGGGAATATGACAAGTGTAAAACTGTTGCCACTTCAATTTGGACACCGTTGAAACAACTTCTATTAAATTAAAAGTCCCACTGGATAATAGCCTGACGGCATGAGTGCCCAAGTCTCATCAAATTAATTAAAAGGTGCACATAAGGACCAAGGGCTTTGGTTAAACGGCACTCTAAATTAACTGCATTGTACAGTAACTTTGCATGACTAAATATGGACTGACTGCGTAAAGCTAATTGGCTTTTGCATTTAACACTTATCTCTCCTGAGCAAAGAAGCCGGGAGGGTTCGGAGCTGTTGCATGCTCTTGTTATGAGGTCATTTGTCACTACATGATGTTTCTGTGTCTCATGGGAGCAAAAAGTGGCACTTATCTATCAGGAATATGTTGAGGTATTGACGAGAAGCCGCCCCCACCGGACCTCACATGGTGACCTTAACATCCAGGGAGCAGCATTAGTCACCCAGGCTGCACTTAAGTATTTCCCATTTAATTAAAGCTATCAAAAAAGGGGTGCTCTTTAAACTAAGCGACTGGGAGGCATTACTCAAAGCCTGATAACAATAGGCACATGAAAAAAACAAAAATATTATTAAAAGAATATTAATGTTGATATTGTTATCCTCTGCAATGCAATAACTGTGTTGCCAGTCACAGGAAAAACCATTTTCTTTTCCATTTTCATCTGTTAGGGCCAATTTAAAGAGAACATCACCAAAGCAAATTAATTACTCATTCCGTGAAGTGAGAAGTAATTTATCGATTGTCCGAAAGGACATTTATTTCAGAATGATCGTGAGATGGTATAATGCGTTGTGTACCCTCTCAATTCATTGAAAACTGCAGCCTGTCTGTTATAATTTGTATGGAGGATAGGATTGTAATAACATTCATATGCCTTCCTGAGTTATTTTGAACCACTCGGATACTAAGGTTCTGTTATTGCAATGAGGTTTATGAAGGTATAAGTGAGGTTTACATGACTCCATTCATTTGAATTATCCATAAAAGCTCTACAAAATAATCACAATAATGAAACTGACTCTCTACAACATTACTAAAACACAACATCAGCAGCATCATCTCAATTAACCTGGCTTGGTACCACACAAGGGATTTACCGTGTTTTCTGGTGGCAGGACACTCTGACTTTACTTTTGTTTTTTTTTGGTCAGATGTTTGGACCATTCAGGGGCTAATTCTTATATATTAAAGATCACCATGAATCAAACCATGGGTCACCAGGACTTGTGCCTGTCATCTTGCCATAAGACTGTTGAGAGGAAAACCCAGGACACCAGACTGGAGCTCAGCTCAGTCACCACGTAGTGTAGCAGCTGTTATCTCTGACGAGGAGGTCATGTATTCATCAGCATTAGTTTGGTTTTCTGTTTGTTGATACCAGCATAACACATAACATACTGGATGGATAACCATGGAAGTTGATGAAAGGATGCAGTATAATGAGGAAAGTATATTTCATTGTGGGTCTGGATCAGAAGGTGGATCCAAGAAAAGTTCACTTTCTTTTTCATTGCGAGATAGACGTACATGACTGTTGTCGAAAAAATTTTGATCGACATGGTTTATGTCTATTAGTGGTTTATTCATGATTTCCCTGCATATTTTCTCATAGCTTCTTTGGCAACAGTGCAGTCTGGCCTCAGATTGTTTATTTTCTTGGCTTGTTCATTGAATGAAGACAGGCCTTTAACTTTATGTATGATGAATACATCTGTATTTTAAGTACATTCTGTGTCTTGTATATTGATAATCATTGGGTCTAACTTGCATGATTCAATCCCCTAAATCCATAAATATAGATTTCCATCAGATCTATGCAGTTAAGTGTAATCTTGAGGAATAAGCATATTGAATTTCCATTTAACAATAACAAAATCAGCATTATCTCCTAAATGTATGTTTCTTTATCTATACTGCAATAACAAATAGATTAGTAATATTGTTATTAAGTTATTATAAGAATTTCCTCCCAAAAAATATAAATATCTGGTCTTGCACTACAATATTAAATTGTGTAATGTTTTTCTACTCAGAGCTTGTAAAATGTTTTGACTTCAACAACAGAGTATTTAAAGACGAGTTGATTAAACAAACTACAGGCTCAGTCGGATTTATCAAACCTGTATTGATGCTGCTGAAGATGCATTTCCATCAGTAACAAAAATTGCAAAACCTATTACATAAGACACGTACCAATATAAACCTATACATATTAACACTAGAATAGAACTTACTGAGTGCCAAAGCTCAATAGTCACCTCATGAAACCCAATTTAAATTCAGATTTTTATTAAGATCTGCACCAAATTACACACAGTCATGAATATCATTCCCCTTAACATACCGTGTTTCTTTCATCGAGATCCATGAATTATTCTTTGGGAAACTTTGAAAATAATGAAACTGTCAAAATATTTATTCAGCCAAATGTCTGGTGCATGTTTATTTGACATATTTTCCCTTGTCAGAAAGTGGTTAAATCCGGAACAAAACAACTAATCCATAAAAGCCCTGACACTGAAGTTGTTTAAAGCACTAAAGTCTCACTTCGGTATAGATCGAGTGTCTGAAGCAGTAAATAGTTATAAGCACTAGCCAACCCTGAATGACGTCAATGCTTTATCTTCAGTATGGCAATAAAAACAGTGCATGCATATGACAGAATATGACAATATTACACTCATTTACATGTGGTAAACTTCCTCAAACAAGGCAGTTTTTATCAGATACCGAAGGTTTTACCTCAGCTTCCTTTCCAACACACACCAATTAAAAGCTCATTGTGGGCGATGTTGTCAGCAGGCCTGGGCTTCTATACATTGTTAAAAATCAGGTCACACACACACACACAAACACATATGTGAACACAGTCCCCTGACTCTCGTCATACTGAGGAGACGACAGTAGGTGGATCCTGGGAGACAGATTGAGATGGATAGTGACCCAAAGAGGGACACATGGTGAAAGGAAGGGAGGGAAGGCAGGTAAAAGTTTGGAAATGAGTGGGAGGGAGGAGAGGGAGAGAAGTGGGGAAGTTATCTGTTTGGAAGTTTAAGAGCCTTATAGAACTGTGTCTGAATAGCTCACGCACAGTAACGAGTCTGTGGCCAAGGTCTCAATATTATAGTTCATAAGAAAACTTTCCATGTTATTAACTTCAGTAGAAGAGTTACACTTATTAGGCATTGAATGAGGACACACGTAGGATATATTGCCAATGGTAATAATACACAGTATGTTCAGCTGCACAAAGATGCTTCAAATGATGATGAGGCTCTGTTCATGCTTTGCTGGACTTCCAACATGGTCGTCGCCTGATGGATAAAGTAGATGTGGAAACTGCAGACGACAAACCCCTCTGGCTGTTGACACCTCAAAAAGCAACACAGCTCAAATGACTTTCTTGTCAATCTCTGTAGGGCCTTGTTGCCTGGAGTCAGACAGCGCTCCTCCTCCTCCAGTATTATGCAGGACTAGAAAATGAGATGGGCTCCATTATGTTTATAGTTGCTCCGGCTGGTGGTCACAGGCATGTGCTACATGTCGGGTAATGAGAGCAGTGCTGAATATTTTTATTTTTATTTTTGGTGGAGCAGGAGTTAGGTTGTGATGGGGCCACTATATATCTTTGGTGCCCGAAACTTTTACCTCCGGATTTATAGTCTATTTGTGACAGTTTCAGATTGTTAGTGTACAGAATAGAAGCAAACACACATTGGCAGTAGGGGAACACATCCACCTCTCTGGAACCTCACTCAAGGAAAAACTAAATCTGTATATATAATGAAAAAGTAGATAAATAATCAAAAAGGTTAGTACATATGGTTGCGAACAAGTACATTATTTTATTATGATGATATTAAGTTTAAGATATATGCTCTAAATTAATTCTGTGAGGGTGACCCAGGTTTTAATCAATCTATCTTAGGAGTTGCTCTGGTTGTGTTGCAGCTTCTCCAGTGGAATTACAGAGAGCATCTCCTGCACAGAATAATTAGCCTGTGAGCCAGCGGCGTTAAAAATGCTGTAGCATTTATGTTTTTATTTAATCTTTATTTAATCAGGCAGTCGAGTTGAGATCAAGATATCTTTTCCAAGAGAGGCCTGGGAACACGAATCAATCAATCAGCAACAATTTAACACAAGCAACAACAAAACAACATAATATAAATACCTTTATTAAAACAGTCACAAGATTCATAAAAAACATCACATACTAAAGATTTAAAATCTCCAAGGGGAACACAAGTCTGTAGTTCAAGGGAAGTTAGTAAATCATTCCATTTAGAAGATGCATATGCATGAGGGATGTCTAAAGTTAAGCAGTCACTGGCAGTTACAGTATATTGTGCTGGATGTACTGGTTATAAATGAGAGAGGAGAGCTTAGGTAATTTGGAAGTTTTAACAGCAGAGCCTTATAGGTGAACAACGTCAGGTGACTGTCTCTTCTCGTTTGTAATGTCATTTGTATTCACTTGTCTCTCTTTACCAGGAGAACAGTAAGTGAGTCTTCTGACAGTAGTACAAAGCTCTTTTAGTGGACATAAGATTACATTGTTGCCACTGCTGCCATGTTCTTCATTGCGGAGGAATTGATTCCCAAGGTTTTTGTAAGTACTATTCATTTATACCCAGGTTGAAACCTACTGGAATTACCATTTAAACCTATGTTTTTTCTATACAGCTACAAGCGCATTACTGTGGAGTTGTTTATTATATATAACATCAGTGAACCATGAATTAAATACTTGTGTGCGATGAGAAAATCTGAAATGGAGCACAAGTCAACACAAGTGATAAACACGAGTGTGGACGTGGTGCCGTCTGATGGATGTTAGCAGCATGGTGAAATGTTACCTATACTAATAATGTCATTGATTGATCACCATTTGTTAAAAAAAAAGAGTCATGCATGGCTTGCTGGGATACACAGTGGGATTGTTAAGGAGGGATCAAGGGCTAATAGTCATAGAAGTAATGCAGGCACGCTGGGTGCTGTCAAGTTGACTTGTGATGGATGACAGTGCCTATTGCTCCTAGTGGCAGCCAGGAATGGTGAGGGTCCTGGTGTCACCTTGTGGGCTGCTCTCTGCAGCCGAGACAAATGACTCTTAATATGCATTGGAGATTTCCCCTAATTCACTTGACATTTTAGAGATGTCTTGTTAATTCCACCCCATATCCTATGAATTACATTCATATGCAGCAATCGTACGATACCAATTTACGCTCTGCGTCAGAGCTCCGTTTCTGCAAAGGTAGGAAGTAGTGTAATGCTATTATAGAGAAGCTAAAAGTAAGGATATCTCTGTATTATGCACTGTATAATGAGATGTGTGTCTGACTGAAATCACTGTGATCTATTAATCAAATTACCTCATAGTCTATTTATATCGGGTAATAGGATCTATACTTTATAGGCTCACTGTTTGGGGAGGAAATACAACAGAATTGAACTAACAAATTCTGCATATTCCAAAGAAACAAACCAGTGAGCCATATATTTCAGTAATATTTAATTGAATGTAGTTGATACATGTATAATCCTGTTAAAACACTGGTACATACCACCCAAATAACTAAAAGGGAAGCTTCTCAATCAGTGCTTTCTTTCTGTAAATTACATTAAGTCTTAGAGCTTGAGAACTAGTAGAAGGTAGTGGTGTCTTTCATCAATTAGGTGGCTTTGTTGGATTTCTTTTTTATTCTGTATTGCATAACATGTGGTGATAAGAAATATTAATAAAGCTTTGAAAAAAAGGTTGTATGCAACATCAATGACAATACCGGCAGAGAAAGATGATTCATGATCCAATCATCCCAGTAAAAAACTGAGTTCCCATATTTTGTTGTTTCCATGGGGATAATCTGTGTTCAATTCCTATTGTGAATGGTGTCATTTGTGCTTATGCTTTCATAATTTGCACAAGTTTATTGCACAAGATGCCTCCTTTGTAAATGGCTCTGCAACGTCTCAGTTCATGATCTATTTCCAAGGGGCGTTATAAATGATCACTGATCACAAAAACTGTGGATGCAATTGGATAGACCCACGACCAATCAGAGCAAAGCAGTGTGCTTGATGTGTGATTGAAGTGCAGCAGTTATGCAGCACAGAAGCAGCAAACCAAACCTGCCCAATTTGAGATAAATGGCTCTGATTGGCCCAACCTGTCTCAGGACAGAAGGACATCTGTCAGAATATGAGAATCTCTCATCAGCTGAAGGATGATGATGATGAGGAAATCACAGCTAACAGGTCTAATCAGGTTTCTTGATTGTTTGAATTTAGAGTTTTTACTCTGAATTAATTATTAAGGTGTGTTCACATTAAATCTTCGGACAGTGAGATTATATACAAAGTAAAAATGCAATTTACGCAAATAGACATTCGCTTCCCTCACTCGAGCCAATCTGCCAGAGATAAGTCCATGCAACAACCCGAGGTAGCAGGTCATTTAATTGAAATTCGCTGAACTACTGTATGTACAACTCCAGATGGTCTTATGGACCCACACACACGAAGGCTTGTGTGGGTCCAATGTAGCAGTTGTAGTCACTTCAGCCAGTAGCCCGCTAGTACTTGTGTTGCTTGAGTTTCTAGCGATGTGAACATTTTCTTAATATTTGTTGTGAACACAGCCGCGGTACTTCTGCTGAAGAGTGTGTGCATCAACTAAGGTCTCAAATACAGTAAAATGATTAAAGAATAATTCCCCCTCAGGAGAAAGGTGAATTTGTGCCCCTGCGCTGTTTCCCTGAGGAGCCTCCTCAGCTGTTTCTTCTGATATGCTGCTGACACACCAGGGACTTCACACCGTACTCCCCCACAAACGTACAACACTGTCCTCCAAAGACATTTTCCAGATATATCCTGCTCTTCCGCCATATCACCGAGATGAGGCACGGAGCAGATATTTATCATAGCTCATTTACTGTCTGCACATCATTGGGAGTTGATTTATGGCCACATTGTTGGCTAACGTTAGGTTTTTATTAGATTCTGAGGCAATAAAGACACGAGAGTAACATGCGAAATATCTCCACATATTGCGACATGTAAGCAAGTTTATCTCACATAGTATTCTGCTCGCTTTGCTGCTCGTGTAATCAAGGCAGCTGGATCTGGTAGAAGATTTGTGTATCAGTATTATAGCGCATTAGGTGAAGCGCCTGTAATGATTCAATATTCAAAACCTTGCAGAAACAAGTAAACATCACACAGTGGGAATCTACAGTCGGAATATAGCTACCTAATCTGGACGAAAATGTATTGTGAACATAGGAATAGACTTTGACCCTTAGACCCCAGCAGAAGTAGATTGGATATGAAAATGATGAGGAAGTTGGGAAGTTGGGACGGCCTCTGATTGGATGGTTGAAGGGACATGACCAAGTATCCAGTGTTGCCGTGGTGTAGGGGCGGGTCCCTTAGCTTCATGATTTATGACATCAGTGTTTTTTGTAGAGATGACATAACATCTGTACACTAATCTAATCTATTTGAGATTTCATTTTACTTTGAGTTTATTCACGTGAACATAGTTTCAAACCTCTTTTGGGCAGAACAAGAACACTACTCACATTACATGAGTTGACTTAACTGGATAATAAGAAATGACAGACCATGCATGAAACATAAGTAAGCACAGGTGTTACCTTCTGCAAGTGTGCGGCTGATGAATTGAGTTGGTTGTAATTTTTTTTATCTTAGACAGTACAAAGCAAACTGACAGAGCTGAGGGAAAACACCGGGGGAATTAAAGATAAAGACAGTGTGATCTCAGCTACACAGGGACATGCACTGAGCCTGCAGGATGAGTTAAGGTCTTATTGTAGTGGGTGGTCCTCCACTAAGGCGGATGAACACGCACCTTTGGGATAACAACAATAGCGGCACACTTACAGCTGCCTGTTATTTCCCATTTGTAATTATGCTGTGCCCCAAGTGTTCACGTACTGACTATGATGCAAACGTGTGTCATATAAAGCGGGACAGATTATTCCCCTCTCAAGAACCATATTGACGCCTGCAACCTCATACACGCAGCAGCGATCCAACAGAAGGTAATATTATAATTAAACTCATTAGACAGAGAGAATTTATTCAACAATGTCAGTGAGTTTATCCTCAGATTTAAACTATAGCTTTATCTTTTATACACATGTTTTATGCATGGTGTGTGCAGTTCAACAGACGCAAGTCACACTTGCCCTTGCAATCAGCAATGGCAGCAGAAAATTGTAGGGCTCAAATCTTTAGTGTATAGTGATTGAATTAATTGAATGTTGCTCTGTGCAGCAATTGACTTTACTGCTGTATTAGCTGACACCTCCCAACACCCAAGGTGGCGGTTGAGTTAATCAAGTCCAATATTGATACTGCAGAATCTCGACAAAATCACTGAAAGCCTCGTCGCAATTACAGCGTGTTAAGGCAACACACATTTGTCAATAATTTCGGTTTAATATGATGATTTTTCCCAGTGATTTGCTGACCGCTGCATAGTAGATATATTCCATTGATTGGCTTTGCTTTACAGTGTTTAGGTTTTTAATTGCCATTTAAGTGTTTGTAAGAGTGGATGCCGTGCTGTAGATACTTGGGCTGCAGCCTGTTCTCCGTGCAGAGGTCAGCGAAAAAAGATAATGTTTTTCGCTGATCTGAATCCACTCTTCCAGCAAACTTGACAAAAAGAAGACTACGTGCAAAGGCAGCAACACTTTTATTATTTAAGCCTGAAAGATCTACCCTATCCTTCATATACCTACAAGGTATTAACCGAGAGGTGCTTCTCTAAAGAGGCAGAAGTTATGATTGACAGGTGATCTTGGCAACCCCAGTAGGCTAGGTGTTTAGAGCTCAGGGTACTCGACCATGACTCTCAGTGGTCATTCAGGTTTCAAGGGCAAGAGGAGTTTTCAAATTCACCAGTGATGCAGCCATCATATCAGGACAACGACATATCACTAACTCCACAGTTTTTGTGTAGATTGAACCCAGAAGTAATTAGCGATCTTCATAGGTGGGTGGATTGTGTCCCTAGTTTGTGTCTCTTTTTAGTTGTCATGTGTCTCATTGCAGTTGTTTGACGTTCTAATAAGTGATGTCACTTCAAACAGGGACTCTGGTCCTGGTCCTTTGCCCCATAGACTCATTCAGTAGTACAGCCATGCCAGGCAGACACTCTATGGACCAAAAGCAATTTCATTAAGTGCACCAAACTTTTTTAGGGGCAAGCTATATATCTTAAAACTGCTTTCAACACAGAGACAGAGAGGGAGGAGAAACAAAACTGGAGAAAGGAACTAGATGTCTGCTTGGGGAAATATCAAATTCCTCAATGCATGAAAGACACCCAACAAAAGAAGTAGGTGGGAGGTCGGTTGGGGATGAACTGCCTCTGATAGGAATGTTTAAAATATTCATAGATAATAACTGTGTTAAGGCAAGGCCATTTAATATATTCAGCATTAAAAGGCCATTTAAGCATTAACAATTGAAACAAGCTAGGAACTTGATGACTTTGTCAGATGAAACAATGTAATAAAAAGAGTGAAATGTGGTATTTTTGGGTCAAACCCTGCTGAACCAATTATAGAATATGTAAATCAGGCAGAATCATATATATATATATATATATATTTATTTATAGAGAGAGAGAGAGAGAGAGATTTATAAAGAAAAAAAACATGAAACGGTATGAACTTGTTAAGTAACGTTTATTTTATGATAATTAATATATAATTGAAATGTAAATGTCATTTGTTAAATTATTTATGAAAAGAAATCCAGATCCTATATTTAAAGGTTCAGTGTGTAGAATCCAGTGACATCTAGTGGTGAAGTTGCATGTTGCAAATATTCCAAATATGAAAGAGAACCTGTGGTAACCTTCAGTTGTCATAAAAACTCAAAAGGTGTTTAGTTTGTCTAGTTTGGGCTACTGTAAAAACACGGCGGCCTCCGTAGAGAGGATGTAAATATAAAGTATTTAAATATAAAGGGCCCATTCTATGTTAAAGATAACAACAATTCGTACAATTTAGATGAAACCCCTGTGTTATATTGGGGTTTTATATCTTTAACTTGTTGTGTTTGTGTATTGAAAATGGTGAATTTAGAATAATCCTAAAAAACATTTCCCTTTCTGGTTGTTTTGTATTCCTCTGTCTCTATTTGGCAACTGAGTAAATACTCTTTTTACTATGCTATGAACACATTTCCTCTCCAAGTTAAAACATCGATATATGTTTCAATAAACTAAATATCTTCTTCCCCCACTAATATTCTCTGATATGAAGTGTGCTCCAACATTTAAACGGCAATACTCTGCTGTAAGTGCAGCTATCATTACTTTTACTAACTGGTCACATCAATGGACACCATTATAATGTAGCTCTGATGGGTCTGCAAAATCATGTCCATGATTGATCTGTCAACGACCAACAGTCAATGAAATACAACACATGAAGGCATGACCACTGTTGTACATTTGCTTTAATGGTGTTTATGCCTATTGATTTTCATTGTAATCAAAATGATAACGATCTCAAGCAGCACTGATAGCATTATCTGGCATCAGCTGGTGTGAAGCGACAGCGTGCAGCTGTCACCAGTGTGTCACAGCAAATTAAAGAATTATTATTGTTGTTTGTCAAGAAAAAAAGAGCAGTTAAGTTACATTAATATCTCCCATTGCAAAGAAATCAACCAGACAGTTCATTCAGAGAGGTTTCATTAATGTTGAGTGTATGTGTCTGACAGATGGTGTTCACCTCCCAAATGCTGCAGAAGCCCCATCTTTGCCGGCACCCCATCAGTCACCATCTCATCTCACCCCTGGGCTGTTGCAGGTGGGGTCATGGTTGTCGTCTCCATTATTTGCCTTTGCCCACAGCACCGAGGAGGGCTTCAACATTCATGCTCTGCTTCAGGGTGCTAACTCCATCCATGCAATCTGAATCCACTCTTCCAGCAAACTTGACAAAAAGAAGACTACGTGCAAAGGCAGCAACACTTTTATTATTTAAGCCTGAAAGATCTACCCTATCCTTCATATACCTACAAGGTATTAACCGAGAGGTGCTTCTCTAAAGAGGCAGAAGTTATGATTGACAGGTGATCTTGGCAACCCCAGTAGGCTAGGTGTTTACGCATGCATGGGATGAATCTCTGTTTCTGTGTGGGTTTGTGTGTGTGAAGGTGGATGCACGTTAGTCTAACAACAAAAAGCTCTGTGAATCACTGAGGAAAAACAAGGATCTCAGATCCTGGGGCTGATTCTAGGGAGCTTTCCTCAAAGAGGCTGCTGGCTTCAGTGGGAACACGCTGTGGGAGCTGATCAATACTACACATGCGTCACTAAGCTTCAGGGAGCCCATCAAAAATGCTATCAATCACATGCATGATTCAGTCCTGTCATGACCACCAACAGTTATCTGATTAAAATGAAAATCTAGAGACTCCCACTGCTCATGTTGCCATATACATGTACTATTTATGAAATGTTAGGGGCTTTTCACACAAAGACCTCCAAGATAAATCCAAACCAAAATAACAAGAGTGAAAGATGCCTTAGACCACTATCCAGGCAACAAACCAACATTTTGTCCAACAAGGTGAAACAGAACCACTGTTCTGCAGTGTGATATTATTTTCTGGGATAATTCAGATGTTCGGACCAATTGCGGGAATTTAAACAGCTTTAAATAATAGAAGAAGAGAATTTAGCGGTAAAACTCTATAGTTACACATTCATTAATTCTAAAAGTTTAACTACTCAGTGTCAAGTATATGTAGATTTAGTTCATGTAGGTAATTAGAACAGGACGCATGTATGTCATACAAAAGTGTGCTCCCTAAATTGTAACGAAACCAAAGCTAGAGTCGAGTACAGGAAGTGTTGTGTAAATACCACCATGCTCAAAATTGTACAAAGAAATTATGATGACTTAATTTGCCTTCTGTGACAAAGATTATTTAGAGATGCTTGACTTTCATAAATAAATAAATGTGCAATCCTAAACCTGCATCTTGTTTGCTTAGTTTGCCCTCAGTAGTCGTCATACTGAGACCCAATTAAGTAACAGCAAAATTGCTATAGATAATAAAACTAGTAAGGGCTGTGGAGTTGAAGTGTTGTTGAACATTTGAAGATCTACTCTAAGCTCTGTCTGGCTACATTATCAATCATGTAACAGCATAAAAGTTAATGATGCAATCGATGAAGTTCTGACGTGAATCTTGGTCCCAATTGTTAACCAAGACATACAGGAGTGTGCAGGCTGGCACTTTGCTGTCTGAGATTCTCTTTCCCTTCACCAAGATAAATCCATATGATACCACAAGTGGAGGGTGAGATATGAGGTTGCTGAAGGCTGTGACCAAAGGTACAAAGCTTATTAAATTTAAAACAAACATTAAAGTAAAGTAAAAAATATATATAAATGCTGCCTTTTCAGCTATGGTAGTATCATTTGGCTTGTTTGCCATTGCGAAAAACTTGTGATCACCCTTGGAGCACATATTTACCTTGATGCGATAATAAGACTCAAGTCTTATCCCAATCCTGAGCTGGGATTTTTTTCAGCCTTAGATTATGCAGTTTCCGCACCAAGTTGAATGTTACTAAACAATTTAATCAATAAAGTCATATTAATAATAACATTGATAAATTATTAACAACGATAAACCTGGATGAATAATTTATTTGCTCTCTGCCAGTCCTGAACAGTCTGTTGAAGGAACAAAAACAGGCAAACAGAGCCTGGTTCGCATGTACTTTTCTACAAAATAATAATAATGAACGCTATTTATATTTAACTTTTTGACCAATGTTACAAATAGCTTGATGATATTTAAGCACAAGGACAAATAAATTAAGAATAAGACACATCAAGATTAAATAAATAGGAGTAGGGAGTTAATAATGCAAAAGTAAATAAAAGTCAGTGAGATATAGAATAACATGCACTGGCTGAGACTGTGGCTCCACTACAGTTCAAAGAAGAGTATTTCTTGTGTGGGCACATTGTGTTTTTTCCTCTGTTGTCTCTCACAACTCTCCTCCTCTCTCCTACACATTTCCCCCATGAGTAAAACAAGCATAGGGAAGAATGACAAGAGCAGCAGCACCAGCATATTATTACAATTTATAATGTAGGGTTTGCAGGTTATCAACCCATTTCATCTAGACTGAGGCCTAATTGGAGTTTGGAGACGTTTATAAAGAAGAGTCGCAAGATTCCTTGTTTCCTTGTTAATAGTAAGTCAAATTGTCAGTTAAACAGCTATGATATAGACCCACACAAAAGAAAATGTGTATTTATCAATACAATAAAAACATTACAAGGGGTTTCTACTGTGCTATGGCGGTAAGTTATTTGACTGCAGAAGTCAAAGCCAACCCTGGCGACACATCCATAAACCTGGCACATTGAGCAAGTAATTGACAGTTCATTTTTCAACAGACAAAATTGTAAACCATTCAAAACTTTGGCAAGATGCTAAATTTACATCATGCAAAGAGATGGTAGATGTGTTAGTGGCTCTGTAAGACTGTGGCTACAGTGGTGATTTTAGCTAAATGCTACTAAACGTTAGCCCTATAACCCTCATAAGTGAGACAAAAGCGTCCCAATTGCCCCCTGGTCCCTGGCTGCTGTATGGGTCATAGACCAACCCCATCCATGTTGTTAGAGTGTATTGGACATGGAACAAACTAAAAAGTATATCTAAAATAGATTGTTCTCAAAGATAGAATCATTTAGGTTAGTTCTTATCACACTGAATTTTGTCCAAGTGTTCAGCTGAGACTGACTCGCAATCCAAATGATGTCATTGGTACAACATGTGCATATCTGAGATATTTTGGCCTAATTTCTGTATAGAGGGATGAGGTCGAGATGTGTTGTCCATCTTTTTATTGAGTTTGTCGTTATGGTTACCATGCTGATGTTTAGCAGGTATAATTTTTGTTATTTTCCTGATTTTAATTTAGTTTATTACCATGCTAACATGTCTAATTTGCATAAACACAAAGCAGCTGAGGCTTATGGGGATGTAATTAATACTGTACAAATGAAAGTGTTGACGTGATGATGGTGCTAGAGAGAGCCAAGGGATCAGCAAGGTATGAATTAGTCTGAGGGAAACAGAAATGTCTGAACCAATTATCATGAAAATCCATTCAACTCTTGTTGACATTCCATTTAATCTCACCACAGTAGACAGCATGACGGCGCAAGAGGAGATCTCACAAGAATGTAACATGTGATATCCACGAATATCTGTTCAATGTTTGTGTCCATCCATCTAGTGGATTAAAAATACTTAAATTATAGGATTTATCCTCTGGGGACCATGAATAGGTTCCTGTTGTACTAATGGCGATCCATCCAAGTCATGTTTAGTATTTCACTAATAACCTAAAACTAATTCTACTAATACTACTGCTACTACTTATAATAATACATTTTATTTTGATAGCAATAACAGTCACAATGTGCTTTTACAAAATAAAATCAAACAGGACACACAGTAAAAACAAGATAAAAACAGCAAAACAATGGTTGAACCAACATGGGAGATAAGACCTAAATAAAACAAGTGCAAGATCAATAGAAAATAAAACAAAATACACATCATTAACTTTTAAGATCCTACATGTAGGGGTCAGTTTCCAGGAGTGATTTACAAGAGGACACCAACTTTGCAAACCTAAGTTCCTGAGGCAGAGAGTACTACATCGACACAATAGACTAATTGTTACTGAAATCAGTATTTGCTTTACAGTTTACCTTTTGTAACCAATTTGAACAGCGTTTAAGATTGCAGGTCAATCAGGACCTTGGACCAGTGTGTTTAGGTTGTTATCATCTGAGCCAGAGGTCAAAGTGTCTGTCTGGGGACTAGCAAACACCTTTAAATTGTTAAGGAGTCTTCTACAAGAGGTGACAACTGCTCTTATTCCCTTACTAATGAAAAAGCAAGCAGGCACAGATGCTCAATCTCATCAGCTGATGTGGCCACAGAGGGAGCTTATGTGTGCTTATATGTGGGTGTGAGATAAACTAATGTCAGCCACCAGACACTATGGTTCCCTGCCCTTTATATTGAAAGTGAAATTTCCTCTTCCATTGGCCTCATGCTAGCTGCTGCATTGCCCTGCTACCTTCAGACATCTTGCTGGACTCCTACTGGGCTCCTGCTGGACTCCTGCTGGACTCCTGCTGGACTCCCTGTCAGCAGTCCATTCTATACAATCAGCCATCAAATCTCTGATGGTAAGGACTTGCATCTGCACTTGTGGCGGCACACCGGTGAGAGGAATCTGTTCATCTGTCAAGACCGTGTTAGTCATCAGCGGATCAAGAGAGCCGTGTCTTTGATTAGACAAAAATCAATGTGTGCACTGCGGAGGCTTTTCTCTGTGGGCTCATGGTGTATTGAAAAGAATCATATCCGACAAAGAAGTCTACAGCAGCAAAATATATCTCCGCCTTGACCTCTCTCTCTTTTTTTTGTTGCACTTTATCACATAACACACTGAACTATCAAAGAGTCAAAAAGCCGGCTCCTGCCTCAGTCAACCTCAAGTAAACACAACTCTTAAGTCAAGGCATTTTAAGTGTCTCCGGATATTTGATCTCTTTCTTTGTGTCATCGAAATATGGCATTTAGCATTGCAGGGGGAAAGTTAAAGGAAAAGATGTGTGAGAAAAGTGTAAACACCTCAAGCAAATGCAGCTGTCTGAATAGATGGCCAGCCTTGGCACTGAGCTCTGCTGACGTAGAGAAGCTGTAAAGGAGGCTGGCAGCAAAGCACTGAGAGGTTGCAGAGAAACTGAAGTCTCTGCATGTAAGATATTATTTTGGAAAAATGAAAGACCTGACACCAGATGAGGGTCAGAGGTGCTTAGAAGAGAAAAGAGGGGGTAAGATAAAAGGGTGAAGAACAGGAGATGATAAGCTACTGGGAAGAGGAGACTGAGGAGAATCCAGAGGTCCCATGACTCACTGGAACTTCTGCCAGACCGGACTTTGACAGGCAGGTACACACAGGCTGCTGTATGAAACAGAGCTCACATACAAATGACTGGTCAGCAAATACACACACACACACACACACACACACACACACACACACACATTGGAAAAGCAAGTATATTTTATACTAGAAAGAAAATCTCGACAGATACATTCTTATCTTTTCTCACCTCACACAAACACACACACACACACACACACACACACACACACACACACACACACACACATTGGAAAAGCAAGTATATATTATACTAGAAAGGAAATCTCTACAGATACATTCTTGTCTTTTCTCACCTCACCTCACACACACACACACACTGACTGACTGACTGACAAAAACTGTTTTTTTTTATGGCAAAAGAGGGTGTGAGAGAGAGAAACTGGAACAGGGGGGGAAAGAAAATAAGCAAGAGAGAGGGAGAAAATGCAAAGGGAGAAATGAGGTGCGTGCATGTGTGTGAGGGAGAGAGAGGGAGAGAAGAGAGGAGGTGAGGAGGCGGAGAGAAGAGAGGTGAGGGAGGGAATAATATAGACAGTGTTGGTGGAGAAGAGAGGGATAAGCCACACTTGGATGGAGGATTCCACTGGAGCGAGGAGGGATTTCCAAGTGTAGGATCAGGTCCTCCATACTCACACACTGGACAAGATAGAGCGAGTGAAGAGAGATGGACGGATGGAAACAGGGGGAACAGCGGGCCCAGGTCTGACAGAGACTGACATGACCTCTCCATCTGGCTGTTTAAACGGAACTGCACCTCCTGACAACCTACTGTTACTCGATATTATTCCCAGGTGCCGTGGGGATGACTGACCACCAGCACTGAGTTCCAGCACAAGTTGGGGAGTTCACTCACAGAGTTGGATACTACTAAAGGCACTATGGATATGTTCATATGTTTGAGCTTACTTTTCTTCACTCTTCCTCCACAAGGTAAATCCTTACCCTTCTTGTCATTTTCTTTTTCAGTGCAAGGGATTTAGTAAAACATATTAAGATGGGAGTTTTTAAAGGGGGAGGGTAATGTATTCTTAATTTGTTGTTTTCTAAAATTGCTTTAAATTGAATTCTTAAAATATGTATGTAAAATAAAGTGTATATACAGTATTTCAATCAGTGCAAACAGCTTCACTCAAAAATGGACAATGTCTTTGTTTTCACTTTTTCGCCATGCCATAAATATTGTATTTTGAGTATTTGGCTGGAAGGGCATTCTAGCATTTTTTTTAAGTGACCTGAAGGGTCCAAAGAAAATATTGAAAATGCAGTTGGAGGATGTTGCTTAAAAAAAAAACAAGATAAATATGATTCTGCCCTACACCCTACCCCCAAACATTTTTGTAGAGTCCATAAGAAACTCTAGTACCATTATTCATTGGAAGGGCAAATATTTTTTATCTGACAAGATGAATAATGCAATCTCAAAACCACAACATTCAGGACAAAAATAATAATCTTGTTTTCTTTTAGTTTTAATGAATAACAGCCTTGGTTGCCTAGTGACCTGGTAACAAGGTCTGTCCGCCTGGTACAGGAGCAGTATTCACCTGAAAATTTGCTGCTTGTGAATAATTAGCCTTTAAGGGGGGAAAGAGCAGACCTGGACAGAACTAGGCTAAGTAGCTCTGACACATAACCAGCCAGGAAGTGTTTGGCAGGTGCTTTACAAAACTAAAAGCACCTGAATATATATATATTAGTAGAACTGATATTTACCATAATTTACCAGATTTTAACTTTTCTGTAGGATTTACATAATTAACCTTGGTTGGTTTTCCATTGTGAACATAAATAAATAGTGCGAGTTTATAAGAAGAATTAAATAATTAAATATATCCAGGAGAATGGGATAAAGCTGCTATTGACCGAGTTCAAAATGTCTTCTTCTATGGTGGTCGACAAATGCCGAGATCATTTTCATGATCTGATTATTCGACTGACACAGACATTCATGGGAATCGTTTGTTCTAATCTCCATTCATATGATCACTTCCTATTTTCTTCAAAGTAAAAGCACAGCATTTGTTTTGTTTCTGATATTTTTTCCCTGGACCTAAATTTTGTTATTATCTTGGAGATTGTGTGTTTTGCTTAACAGATTCTCAAATGGCCGACATTCAATGTATAAAAAACAACAGCAGTTGAAATTATTCAAATGTACACACATGAACAGTAATAGAGGTAAATTCAGTTTCATTTTATGAAAAGCATTGACTGTAAAGTCTTCATTGCAGATAAACCAGGTAGGATGAACACAACATTTTCTAACTTCCCTTTGCACCGTAGACTGTTTACTTTGGTGTCTCCATGCTAAGTGGTGACACTAAAGCCTGCACCACTAGTATTCCCAAAAGTGTCCTGTAGAGTACAGAAGTAAATCCATCTGACAGTTACTTTCTGTACACATTACTGCTCTGACCCACACAGAGTCAAAGTCAGGACGCTCTGCCAGCTCCCCCATCTAAACCCATTAGTTGGAAGGCTGCTTAAGTATCCACTGGAGCATCTCTCCTTATTCAATATCACCTGCAGTCAACAGACATTTCTCAGAGCTGATGTGATGAAAGAAAAGGTACCCATGTAAGTTCCTCTCATCTGAAAACATAGAGACGTCTCAAGGTTGTCCTGTGTCTGCACATGTCAAACACATTCAGATGGAATCAGGAAGACAGGACATGGGGGAGGGAAAAATAAAAAGTATATTCATTTAATAAGATATTGATCCTGATCCTTTAAAAACTGTGGATGCCAGTTTTCAGGCGACTGAAGGACAGCCCATCAGCTTTGATTGAGTGAGAGAGAGGACCTGAGAGGAGGGCCAGCGTCATGACAACACACGAGTCCCTATTTTAAGCAAAGCGTCATCGTCTCAGATATCAGAGATATTTTCCTTCCTGTGCAACCAGCAATCACATGGACTCAAATTATAATGAAGTAATAAAAAATGGCCCATCGCTTCTGTTAAATTTGTATTTTGCACAATAAGCAATTAACAATATAGAGTATACCATATATTGCTTCAAAACATTGAAATATGCAACATTGCCAGGCATATCAAAACAACAGTTTGGCTGGTTAATAAATCAAAGGCCATGATAAATGCTTTGTCAGTGAGTCACCTGCACAGATGCACAATGGCCTGGAAAGAGAAATGTGTTGTTGAATATGAAAAACAGGACTGGAACACAAAGACATAGTCCCGTAAAGGCCTTGTGGAGGGCGAGTGTCTCTGTAATTGTCCCCAGACCTTGTTTGGTCATTCTCGGTGCTATGTGAGCTGTTTCTAAAATTGTGTGTGTGAGCCATCAGTGTGGCTGTAGACTAGGAGGCATAGAGAGGGGTTGAGGGGGAGGGAGGGAAGCGATGTCTCGGCGGATCGCTCCATCAGCACGTCTGTTCCGAGACACAGCGGATGTCCTCAGATTCAGATTCATCCATCCTCTTTTACCTCCACCACCCCTCCCTGTTAGTCTCATCTCTCAGATACAGTCTCATGTAACCGCATGCCACCTGTATAATAGAGGTCACCCTACTTTTGGATTACACTCTATATCTACAACAGTGGGTTCTTTAGAGTGGCATGGCTGTATCAGCTAAATCCATTTCATTGTTATGCATTTGAAATCATCTTTGCTATTTCATATGTAGATACACAAAGGAAAGACTGGTTATGACTGCAAAGTGTGCACAAACACGCTGACATGTATGAGCATGAAAAAGAGAGGATTTGTGATATCATGCATGTGCATCTTTAAACAAATTCAATATGTCCTGTATTAAACTACTAAATAAAAACACACGAGGCTGTGTCTAAGTTTTCCCAATTTCTCATTTCTTTCTCAGTTTGTTTCCAAGTTAGACCTCGTGCCCACGCTGAAGAGAGGCTGCTCCAGGATCTGTTTGTACATTACAATAAGCTCTCCAGGCCTGTGGAAAACACTTCAGACACAGTGATGGTCCACTTTGGCCTTTCCATTGCCCAGCTTATTGATGTGGTGAGTAAAACTTCACCAGATTGTTAAGTTTTTACCTACATCGGAAACACACAATATCTTCTATATAGGTTTATAAATGATAGCAGAGCAGTGCCTGCCTATTTGGAATCTTCTGTTCTTTTGTCTTGTGTTAATGCTCCTGAGCCTCTTCAGAATTATTCCTTGTCATTTGTGAGTCCTGGTTTATTTGCAATGAAGAGTTTACAGTACATGTTTTTAATAAAATGAAACTTGATTATTTTACTGTTCATACATTGCATGTCAGGCCGGGTAGTTCACAATGTTTCCAAAAAAAGATTTGCAATTCAGTTGATATGAAGCATTGCAGCGGCAAAACTAAAACTTTGCGTTTACTTTTTTAGCCAACTGGCAATAGAAAGTGATTCTATGAGTTTTGTTGCTATGAAGAAGATCAGCACCTGTGCTGTGTGTCTGTATCTCTGTCCAATATTCTTAAAATAAAATCTATCAAATTATCTAAATGATCTGGCAACCAGCCCTGCTGTAGTTTATCTGTGGGCGTAGACATGTCCGCTGACTGAGGGCACACTGTCCTGCCACCAATGACTGCTACAGAGTGCTGGTCGTCTGTTCATTTAAAATGTATATTGAACATATTTCATGTTAAATTTGCAACAACTCTGTACTATACCTCCTAACACAATTTGCAATACACATGCCAGTATGTAGCTGATGAAATGAACTGCTCAGGAGATACGCATTCCAAATACAGACACACAAAGAGATGCTAGATGCATTAGTAGTTAGATTATTATGTTGGTTTGGTACTTTATGTGCTAATGTGTTAATCAACTGAAACGTTTCTTATATGCAACAGAATGAATATGATCCCAATAGCCACCAGCTCAGAGCTATACCAGGCAAGAGAGATACATTTAGACACACACAATCATCAATCATCAGCGGAAATGAAACCACAACAGAAGAGACTGAATTATTTTCCCAAATTAAATTCAGTTGTCAAATATCCAAAAACTGACAGTAAATATTCAAAGCTAACCAGACAAAGCACGTCTCAACTTAATTACATCTTTATAGAGTCTCTGGACTTTTAAACATTTTACACAAGTTATGTTGCGTTTTTTCTGTTGACAGTAAAAAGTTTGTTAAAACGCTGGCTAGCATTTGGAACAACGTAAAATGTTCCGGTGCAGCTCTAAGACAGAATGTGTGCAGCTGGCGATGCTGCAGCTCCAGGTTTTTCGACACACAGTTAGGTAACTGTGCTTGCTTCACATGCCTCATATTAGGAAAGGCAGCTCTGGGTGAAGTTGAGTGTTTTCACTCTGTGTTAGATGTTGAATGTGGAATGTGGAAGAGCCGGAGATAATGGCCTGCCAGCAAAGCAACAGATACAGTGCAGGAAGGGTGTTTGGTTTTTTTGCATGGTGCACTGTGTTATATTGTTTTCCCGGTGTGTTTATACAGCTAATCTCTTTGTATAAATAGAGGGCTTATATGTTGATTTGTTTTATAACTTATTCATGAGTCCAGGTGGCAACAATGAAAAATGAGAAATTATAAAGTGCAGACAAGAGGATAAATGTCACAGTGATTTTCTGGTCTGTTTACATGAAATAAGGACGAGAAGAACCAGATGATGACGACAAATGTCTGGGTCAAGCAAGTATGTATTAAAGACTAAATGCATGCTAGAGATAAAGTCCAATATGAAGCTGCAGTATGTGTACATGATTAATGTTCTCCCACAGGAATGGAATGATTACAAGCTGCGCTGGAACCCGGAGGAATACGAGAATGTCACCTCCATCCGTATCCCCTCAGAGATCATCTGGAGGCCAGACATTGTCCTCTACAACAAGTGAGGCTCGGCATCAGTAGCTTGTATAACTTGTTTCCTTTCACAGTCACACCAAGTGGTTGCTGGGATCTTAAATGTATTCGTTTTCAAGGCAAGAATACTCAAAACACAACAACTAATCCGCCGACTCTGATGATTTTATTCCAACAGATGGTATGACTGGAGGGAAAAACGTGAAGATTCTGTTATTGTGCCAGACCTCCTGTTCGGTGCCAATGTCATAAAGTAATTTAACTGAAATAAAAATGAATAAGGTCAGCCTTAATGGATCTTGTTACAAACAAAGCTTGGGACATGGTACAAAGTAATACATTAGGCAGGTAATTAGAAGATGAAATGTGACAGGGTGTGTTTCAGAAGGAGCCTCAGATCAAGTGCATGCAGTGTGAGTGCCTCAGGTTCATGTGTCTTTACTTCACCCTAAGTAAGGGAAAGGAGTTAATATGAGAGACTGTATTACAAACAGGTAAAACAGAATTGGCTCAATACAACGCTCAGATTAACGCTTCATTGTAGAAACATAAATATCCATCTATATAAACAATCTATATTTGTAAAGCATATTTCATCCAGGAGCAGTGCCGTGTGAGCAAAGTTCTGTAGCACTGTTGCCTCTAATCCCAGTTTAGCCGGGGTCCTTCTGCATTGAGTTTGCATGTTCTCGGTTTGTGTGTGTTTTTTTTCCAGGTACTGTGGCTTCTTCCCACAGTCCAAATAGATGCAGAATGGAGTTAGGTTAATTGAATACTCTAATTGACCAAAGGTGTATATGGTTGTTTGTATCTGTGTGTTTATGCGATGGACTAGCGACCTGTCCAGGGTGAACCCCTGCTTCTCGCCATATGTCAGCTGGGATTGGCTCAAGATCCCCCCACGACCCCTCAAAAGGCTAAAGGGAATAGATATTTGATAATGGATGGATGGATATTTCATCCCTAGGACATTTCAAACACTTCTACATCGGACTAATGGTGTGATCCTCCCGACTAATACCAATTGTTTAAAATTGTTCGATTAGAAGGGAAACCAGAGGACTAACTTAGGCATGCAGATGTTCACCAGAACAGTTAAGGGCAGAACATAATGAACATAATGAACTGATCCAGCAGTGATCGTTAGCTGTTCTCTAGGTGTATTGAATGAATTAAAGTTAATCACAACTAGGTAGATGGGGGGGTCAGATAATAAGCTGTAGAAGAAAGGCTCGGGTGTGTAATGACTGAGCTGGAAGCACAACCGGGATCAATCATATAATTGAGATACAGGAGGAAAGAGAGGCAGCTGTCACTCACTACTGATAGTTTACAATGACAGTGATTACCTCCAATATTTCTTCTGTAGCACCAAAACAAATGCTATTTATTTTTATAATTTATTATTAAGGATTTTTGCAGCATTCAATCTTTTATGTGCCTGGTGTTAGATATATATTACAGGAGTATAATCATCATACATGCAATAACAAATAATGTTTCTTTGAAGAAATGTCCTTGATATTGTTGTCTAGACTCATCTGATATCATTATCGATATGCTGGCGCCAAATGTTGATATTTAGTTTAATATATTTAGTTTATATATATATAGTAACTAAATAATAGCCAGTTTATGGCAATTTTAAATTGGAGTGATGGCTCATGGGTTTAATGAAGACTTATATAAAACTTAGTAAACTTAATAAAATGTTATGTATTATTTGTAATGTTTCATCTCAGTTTGTGTCAAACTGTGAAACTAACACCAAATTGCAGCTAATAAATAAACAAATCCTGCACTTTACCTCATTAGGGGTATTTTATTATCTTCTTCAACAACGTGAGTTACCCTGCGATTCCCACCCCTAATGTAGAGGGTGAATAAAAGAGGATTTGAATTTATGAATAATTCTCCAATAATGTTCTATCATTAAAGTAGATAATGAAAATGAGTTTTGGCTTGTAGTCCCTTTATGTCATTGGTTGTAAGAAATGTTTATTGCAATAACACTCCAAACTCTGACAATATATAATACAGTCACGATTCAGTCAACAATTGAACACAAAAGTTGGAAATTAATCTCCAATTACTAGCTTTATCTGGAATTTTTATCACAACTTATCAATCTCCGTGACAACTCATGGAACTCCTGACAAATCTTAATTATAATTGCTATAAGAAATCCCCCTGAATTAAATTCTTCTAGTGAAGGCAAAGATGTAAAGTACAAGTGATGAATATGTTTTTACCTTTCTCTTCCTTTTATGTGCTATTCTTCCTCTGCAGTGCGGACGGCGACTTTGCAGTGACCCACCTCACGAAAGCGCATCTGTTCCATGATGGTCGGATAAAGTGGATGCCACCAGCAATCTATAAGTCTTCATGCAGCATCGATGTTACTTTCTTTCCTTTCGACCAGCAAAGCTGCAAGATGAAGTTCGGCTCGTGGACGTACGACCGCGCCAAGATCGATCTGATCAACATGGATAGCGATGTGGACCAGATGGACTACTGGGAGAGCGGCGAGTGGGTCATCATTAATGCAGTGGGCAAGTACAATACCAAAAAGTACGAGTGCTGCACAGAGATCTATGCCGACATCACTTACTATTTCATCATCCGGAGGCTTCCGCTGTTCTACACTATAAACCTCATCATCCCTTGTCTGCTCATCTCCTGTTTGACTGTGCTGGTGTTTTATTTGCCGTCGCAATGTGGAGAGAAGATTACTTTGTGTATCTCAGTGTTACTGTCTCTCACAGTGTTCCTCCTGCTGATCACTGAGATTATACCGTCTACGTCACTGGTGATTCCACTGATCGGTGAATACCTGCTGTTCACCATGGTCTTCGTCACGCTCTCCATCGTAATTACAGTCTTTGTGTTAAATGTACATCACCGCTCGCCACAAACCCATAGCATGCCTCAGTGGGTGCGGAGAGTGTTCCTGGACTTTGTGCCTCGTGTCCTCTTCATGAAGCGTCCCCCTGGCACAGCGAAGCAGAACTGCAAGAAGCTTATCGAGATGATGCACCGTCCAACAACGGTATCTGCAACGGGCAACTCGCTGGCCTTTTGGTCCGGGTTAGAGACAGGATTGAGACAAATGGGACAGATAGAGAATACACTGCCAAAGACTCCACCCGAAAGTCCAAGCATCCTTGTGTGCTCCCCTTCTCCGCATTCTTCTCCACCTGAGGGCCATACCGAGGAGGATCACCCACTGAAGGGCAACATTTTCTGCCAGTCCACATCAAGCCAATATTCAGTTCTCTCAGACAAACAACTCCTACGTGGACACAGCTCCACAGGCTTGTCTTCTTCCCAGTTATCCTTGCCACCATCTTTACCACTAGGCCCACTTCACAGCCTATACAGTCGAGAACTGAATACACTGGCTCCAAACGGCCGCTCTGTCAGCGCAGAAGAAATGTGTAACCAGCAGACGGAGCTTACTCAGCGAGCTGGACATCACTGTCGCTCCTGCAGCTTCCAGTACTGCTGTCTGCATGATGAAGGGTCAGGGGTCATCCGGTTCACGGGGCGGGTGAAGAAACAAGCCCCAACAGATCACCACAGATCACAAACTCTCACAGCAGAGTTCACTAAGGATGCCAGCACCCAACAGAACACCAAAGTTCCAGCTATTTCCCCAGCTATGCAACGGGCCATAGAGGGAGTTCAGTACATCGCTGATCATCTCAGGGCGGAGGATGCAGACTTTTCAGTGAGTTGACAGAATTATTATTTCAGTAACCAGTAAAACATTGGAAATTAAATAATAGATCTAAGGTTTTATGTAGTGCTCAAATTTGACAAAAAAACAGTAGTGAAATAGAGAAATTCCTTTTCAAATTTATTTTATTTGTTTAGCACCAAATCACAACTGACATTAGGAGCAGTTGAGTCAGATTTGGAAGAGAAAGCGAGAGAGAGAGTGAAATCCTTTCAGCACTTGAAACATTGCTTTTCATTTGAAATTTAAACTACCATTATTATGTGTAGTTGTAAATGTGTATTTGGTCTATAATCACCCTGTATAACTGTAGCTATGACCATCTGGGCCTGGTCATAGGCTGGATTGGAAAAACTCATGAGCAGGGTTACAAGGTCAACTCTTGGAGCTAGTGTGGATTCTAAGTCAACCACAGTGATTCAAAATATATGATTTACTTGCATTTTATCAACCTAATTTGAGTTGTTGTTAAGCCTCTTTTTTCTGCAATGCAAGCAGAATTGCTCACATACATTCCTGTGTGCCTCACTCTTAAACAAACGATCACCTCTAGGGGCAGACTTGAATCTGAAACACTAATTTTCCTTCAAAACAGAATGAAGCATGGGAACAAAATTATTCTTACCTTACAATATAAGAATAGTTATGTTCCAATGTTTTGTTGTGTATTGAGGTCCCCAACCTCTCTGTGTAAGGAGCCTTGAGATAATGTATGTTGTGACAAATAACGTTTAATTGAAATTAATTGAGTTTTATAGATTCTGTAGATTATAGAGGTCATAGCAAGAATATAAATAAACAGGTATTTTAAATAATTACAGAACTTATTATTCTTAATTATGGGGAAGAATTATTTTTTAGTGCATTGCAACATGTTTAATACTGATTCAGACTATTCTGAGTCTCAGAATAAAATAAAAGGTGTCTTTGTGGAATGGGAGGGGAGGATCACAAATATGTAAAATAATTCACAAAGCAAAGGTGGAAGTTATTGTATTCCCTGACACAAGTCATTGTCAGTACTACAATGCACATCCTATCTTGAGCCAGATAAACGCCTGCCTCTGAAACAATGTGACCTCAGTAATTTGACCTTAAATTTTTCATAAGCGAGACGAGCGAGGATTGACTGACATTTAGGAGATAGCTGCCTCATAATGAAAAAATCAGCCATTCGAGAGAAACCAATCAAGGGTAAAAAGTGACAGCTGGTCAAAAGAAAGGTTGTATGGTGTAGAAATGTCTCTTACTATTGTGTCTCCTCCCCCCCGCTAGGTGAAGGAGGACTGGAAGTATGTGGCCATGGTCATTGACAGGATATTCCTCTGGATGTTTGTACTGGTGTGCATACTGGGATCTGTGGGACTCTTTCTTCCTCCTTGGCTGGCCGGAATGATCTAGAAACTTGCCATCAAAGAAAAAGCCAATAACACTGACAGAAGGACATGCTGTCTTATATTATATAAAAAAAAGGAATTTGTCATTTATCATTTTATTTTCATTTTTTCTAAGGGAACTACGAGTCACATTCCTTGTTCTTGCCTTGGGTTATCAAAAGGGAACAAGTGGAGAAATGAGAAGAAATATCTATCGTTGATTCCAGTGGGTGATATAAATTCTTTATGAGGGCAAAAGGGCAACAGCGAAAATATATCTTTCTGTTTCTGTTTTGAAGTTGAGCTGCACAAGCTGTCACTTTCGTGAAAAGCAGTGACGAATGGAGTATGACCTATTTACAACTGTGGTTACCATCACAGAAAGACAGAGGCATTGTAAGCTGTCAATAAAACAAATAGAGAAAGTTTTGGGTTTGATATGCGCTTTCACCAAATATTCATTAAATTGTGTTTCTGTACAACCTGATTTGTCAGACCTCTGTGCTGGGAAGGATTTCTCTGAAAGACTTGTGTGTGTGTGTCTGTGTGGGTGTGTGTGTGTGTGTGTGTGTGTGTGTGTGTGTGTGTGTGTGTGTGAGGGGGGGTGGGTATTCAGGTGCAACCGGTTTTTGCAATGTTCACTGCTTAGGCAAGGACACGTACAGCTCTGTACTTTTTCTAATCAAAGCAGTGGAATGAACATATTTATTCAGAATTTCTTTCAGCCTGTCTCTTTGTTACCACTACAGCAATTTGATGTTACCAGGAAGGGAAGTTCTGTCATTTTCTCCAGCCCTACAGAGCTCTCCCCTCAACCTTGGCTTCTCAAAAAATGCAAGGGCACATGTATCTCTTTCTGTTGCTTGATGAATGAATAGAATAGGAGTGGGAGAATTGCATTTTAGTCATCGAAGTTAAAGTTGATAATTAGCGTAAATTATATATATTTTTAAACATAAATATTAATATAGCTGGCAGACTGGAAGGAGATAAAGATGATTATGATGTAATGAAAGACCTCTTAAATAAAACAAAAGACAAACACAGAGTGATGCCAACTTGAAAGTGTTTATGGAAACTTTTAATTAACACCAGCATTAGTGAAAGCCCCTGGTCACCAGTGATGCTGAGGATATGTGGTGGACCATATACACCAAACTGAAAAGATTTCTGGGGACTTTAAAATTGAATTGCTCTAAAACATTGTTAATAAAATCCCATTCTGGCAACTTTGATGCTGACATGACTTTTGCAGCTCTGCTTTATGGGCTAAATTATTAATGTTATTTCAGCTGAGTAACGATTAAACCATTAGTTCTGTATAAAAATGTGAAAAACCATTAAGCAAAGGTTAATTGTGCTGCAAGATGGATGGATTGAAATAACTTAACAGGGGACTGTGTAATATGAAATGCTGTATATGAGGTGTATGTAAGGACACTGGCGTTGGGTGGTGTGGCTGCAGGTCTGTCTGCTCACCACAAACACCGGATGGATTGCCATTCATGTTTTTTACAGACATTCTCGGTCCCCAGATGATGAGTCGTGAGGGGTTTTCCGATTCCCAGACCTTTCGTCGAGCACCACCAACAGGTCACCTATCCACTGAAATATCTCAGTGTCTTTGAGAGTGGTTGTTAGATTTTGTGCCCCTATTCATGGTCCCCAGAGGATGGATACTAGTGACTTAGTTTTTTTTACAGGAATCGTACATATGTATACTTGCAGCTGGGTTTGCTTGTGTTTCCAGTGCCCAGTTGCCTATGAACACATGTAAAACACCCTGAAGTTACAATGACCTGAATTACTGAGAATCCTCACCGGTACTAATGACTGTGTTAATCCCTTAGTTTTCATTAACAGTAGCCACACAGTGTGCTTTACGTTTGTGGTGAAAGTGACAATGTTTGAGTGGATTGACTTGGAATATTGTGCTGACGTTTGTGTTTCACTTTGCATCGTCAAAGCTTTACTTTGTCCAACATTAATACCAAAGCACCGGCAACACTATGAATTTCCCATGAGCCTCAGCTTTACTTCTAGTTTAGTGCCATGGCAAAAATTTGCATGGAGATCATGAACATTGTAACCACACTTGCTAGACATCAGCATGATATATGTTAACATGCTAATTTTAGCATTTAGCTTGAAGAATTGTGCTGCCTTATAGAATCACCAGCATAGCTGCAGAGAATTTCCATAATGAAAACAGGAAAGATACAAAAGGCTGTGGCTCTGGTATTGTAAGATCTCAAAACACATTTTCCACATATTGAACACTTATTAGGTAATATTCAGAAGGGTTTTGATTATTTCTTAGAACAAAAACAAATTAAGAAATGGGTTAAACAGTATTATGTATTTTACAATGCTTTACAACCCACGGCGCAGCTGGCTGTGCTGTTCATGACAGCATAACAGCTAAAATAATATTTTCAGAATTTAAAATTTTATTTTAAGCTGTTTTTTAATTAAAAATTCCTTACATTTTACAAATATATATATAGCCTTTATTGTCTTGTATGCACATAAATTATTTCTTATCATTAAATTGTAATGTTCTACATTTTGGTATTTTTTATTTTGAATGATTTACTTAAACCTTGTTTCAGTTCTTTTATACCATTTGAGTTTTTGTGCCAAATTCTCTGACCTCAAAATAGTTTTTTCCCCCCATTTATTCTGGTGTGAGATGTAATTTGTCCCTTGAAATACCCTTTGCCACTTTTCTGGCCGTTTTAAATTATTATTACGTAAAACTACAATGCAGACACACAAACTCGTCTGATGATTATTATTTTGTTATATTACAAGTCCACTAATGACACCCAGAGGAAAATGAGTAATAAGAAGACATTATGTATTTGAAGTATGTGCATGTGTTGTTGTCACAATGTGAATTTTTATCGTTCTTGTATTGTGTTGAACTATCTTTCTTGAGATAGCTCAAGTTTATACCTGTCCATGCTCAAAATCTGTCCATATTTCTTACTAAATTCAATAATCTAAACATAATGTGTAAAAAGTCTTGCTCTAACAACCCTAACAATGCAGAGATACTGCTTTGCTGCAACCGAGGATCTAAACTAACATCCAGTCATTTGGGTAGCCTCTCTGAATTTTTAATAAATCCATCGACAGCAGAACATATTAAATTACTGTTCACCAGCAAATCATCACCTCCTTCCTCCATAAATCTTCATCCTGCTGTTCCCCCCCAGTGAATCCTCACATGGGATTAGGTTTAAAAGCACGTAATGTTACACCTGAATGCCCAAAGTGATGACCTGAATTTTCACCTCTGCCACCTGCCTATTGTATTTCCACTGGCTCAGCAGAAGACCAACCATTGATCATTATGTAAAATCATAGACAAGAGAAAATGGCAATTTAGCAAAATATCGAAACGCAGCACTCCAAACAAGGTGAAATACCCTTAGTGCTATGTATTTATTCATTGATTTTAGCTTGTAATCTGCAGAGAAAAAGGCCGGAAGATGGTCTGAAATACATATCAGGAAGTTGGCTTTTCTAATGCGTCCCTCTCACTCGCACACACACACAGACACCTTAACGCTGCTCTAGAAGTTTTAATAAAAAAAATACAAGCTTAGGTTAGCTTTTTGTCCGTAAGCACAGATTTATATGAACGGATATTCATTTCCATTTGTCCTTCTGGTTTTCTCTGGCCACTTAATACTGCAGAATATGTTCAATCGAATTCTGAAATGAAATGAGGATGATAAGACATACCTTTTTCGGCATAGACTCCATGTGCATAATTTCTGTATTACATTCTTGCACAATGGCAAATTACTAATGACATCAGATGGTAGCACTCCATTTAGTTCCTCTGTATTGGCTGCCTCAATAATGCAATGGAAATTCCCATATGAATACACAAAGTTGTTAATTAAAACTCCTGTAAATGTCATGTTAATAAATTTACCTTGATTAAAAAACATCACCTTCATTGCTTACTTCAATTAGGTGATTGTCTCTGCAGATACATTCTCTAGGGCTTTGATAATTTATTCAGACAGGGAGAGTTATTTTAATTTAATAACTTTATCCAGCGTTTTTGTCATGATCGACTCCTCAGTTGCCCTCGACCCATGTCCCCTGTACACAGATATCCCCACAACTGACTTCCCCTAACTGTCCACGTCGTTAGTCTTTCCTTCCTGTTCTCACTCACCCAACTGCTGTGTTTCCCTGACCCAGCTATCATTGTAAGAACAGTGCATTGACTTCCATTCATCATGGAAAGAGCAAACGTTATGCCGACCGTAATAATGACCGATTGATACACCTTAACCTTACCACAATTCATATCTGATCCCTGTAGTTGACCAGGACCTCAGAAATCATGTTTTGCCTCATCAGGACCAAGATTTGGTCCCATTGATGTTAACTGGTCATGACAAGGTTTATGTTTATACTGGAAAAAGTCCTACCAACCAAAGTGGGAATGCACGCACGCATGTTCCCAGTTCTTTGTACAGTATTTAAACCAGCACTTGGTGTTAAACTGAAAACATCAACCTCAACTCTTGAAATTACATTATCACTACAGTCCGTCCCATGCTCACCCAGACACTCATCCGTCTTGTTCCAATTACAAAACTGCAAGGCACACTGGAGAGATTTCTTGCAAAGTCACTTTCATTTAAAGCAAAACGTGCAATTTGTAACCTTGTGTATCAGGCCAACATTTTTATAAGAGAACAGAATCTGCATCCAAGATTCTGGGCAGAGAACATCTTGCTCTTATTATGGAAGTCCAGTCAAAAGATGACTTGCAAATTGCTATGTTAATAAACCACCTTTTCAATAACAAAATGACTATGAAGAGCGAAAATCCAATCATATGAAATAACCTGAACCTAAAAGTCATGTCTCTTAGTCTGTTACTATCTTGCGCCATGTTGATGTTCTTCTAAACCATGAATACTCAGTGGTAATTCCAACATTATTGGCAGGGTATGTTGTAAGTGTGCTCGCAAGGTGGTCATTAGCTTTACCTCATGTCATAGATTTGATGGGTTCTCGCTAGCAGCATTGCTCTACCGGAAAAATATCAGCTGACCAGTCTAACTCTTGGTTCACTAACCACTGCACCACTGCGCCGGCCTTTGGCACATATTTCATAATGATATTCATGGTCCTCAGATAAAGTGTTGCCCTGATGGTTCCTCTAGCACTTTTTGATTAATTAAATGGCTGCCATTAATGTCCTGTTGCCTTATAACAAATGGAGTGATCCAGTAACAGCAACTGAGATTTGTAGGTAAACAGATGCAGCTGCATTACAACTGAGCCATCTGATAAAACTATTCACTGATTCTCGACTTGGTTTGGGTTTGTTTAAACTGTTCCATGTTTTTGTTTACAGCAGAGCATGAAATATAAAAACATGTAAAGACGGCTTTAACTTTCTGATAACACCTTTATATAACGTGGAAAATTACCTGTAGTAAAAATACATCACAATTCTCTCAACCTTGTACCACAGAGAAACAGGTAAACACCAGAGTAAATCTTACCCTATTCACCACATTAAGACGCCAGTCCCTGAAGCCTGGCTGATCCTGGAACAACAGTGTGAATTTCTAACCGAGGCAAGTCACAGTGGCCTTCAAATTAATTTGACTATCACACCACCTTGATCACATAATCCAGGGTCTGATTAAATGCCAGTTAGATGCAAAACTCCCAGTCTGAATACATACATGTGACTGATGTCTGCAGGAGTGTGCACACACCTACACCTGCACCTGAACACACTTACCAATCCGCTGTCGGCTGGGCAGCGATATCCTCAGAGACCCGAGGCTTATAAACGTGGTAAAGCGTGAACATCAGCGCCCCGAGGGATCCCATTAAATCAACACACCTACTGCATTTCTCCATTTTTTCCCCCCAACGATCAGCAAATTCCGTGTGATCACCCCAGTCAGAAGCAATCTAAAAGTGCTGCCACTCAAACAGATGGATGCACAAGCAGGGTTTTCCCTCAGGGTACAAGGTGGAGGGTTCCCGAGTCCTGCATGCGTGTGCGGCTGCCCTCTGGTCTACCGGTCCATCCTCAGACTCCCTGGATGGCATACAAAGTGCACTGTATCTCCCTGCTGCACTTATTGCTTTAAGATGAGGTATTTACTACCATCTTCCCCTTAGGGGCACTGTGACATGCTGATGGTCACAGGTTTTTCAGTTGTTTGTTGTGGTTTCAGCTTCTACATTGTTTTTTTTTTGCTGGCCTGTTTCTTTTGGAAAGTAAAAAATGTTAAGTGCAGGTTAAGAATACTCAAATTCTGTTATGTACCATCAGGTTCATAAAAGCTCATGAAACAGGGTATGAAAAGGATGAAGACCTGATCTACAACTACATAAAGTCATGACTTCAACCTTTACTTGTGTCTGAAAGGCAGAAAGGTAGATGCAGTCACTACCCGACCCGCCCACGGACAATGTGTGTCCAATCTAAGTCTCCCCAATTTCATTATTCAATAGAAAGGTTATGGCCGTGGCTTCAAAGATGCTGTCTGTGAGCAGGTGTGGGTGAATGGAGGGTCTTCACTTCAAAACTCTCTAAAGGTCTTCCAACTCCTGAGGTTGTAATTTTAAAACCAGCCGACACCCAAGCCAAGGTATGCTGCGCTGACCATCTGAGCAGCCTGTGGCCAGAGTGAGTGAGATCTCTCCAAGAAAAGGGTAACAAAGAACACATTGTAGATTCTGTGGTACAGAAACTGTTCTTAACAATGGAGTCGTATAAAGGTATAAATGTGTATATGGTTGAAATGAGAGCAACATGCACAGTAGCTTTTCCAAAACACATGGTTTTTAGTGCTGAATAAACACTGAGACAAAATGTTCATCACAAATAAAAAAACGTTTTCAATATTATAGTGAACAGTACAAATTAAGCGTGGAAAAGAACAACTGCAGAGTCCTTGAATAATAAATGAGAAACAGAGCTGATCTTCAGCAGAATGATCCATTCTGCATAAAGTGGGCTCCACTGCCAGCTTTAATCCATGATGTAGTAAAAACAAAAATTCATGCTAAAAAAATGCCTAAAATACAGTGTAGCGAAAAACTGATGGTAGAAACGATAAACTACAGTTCAGTTTCAGACAAGCAGTGCTTCCCTTTGTCCCCCGAGTCTTTGAGCTTAGAACTCTGTCATCTTCTTGTGTGTGTCAGCCTTCCTGTGCTCACTCTGGATGGACAGCTCCTGGGCTTTCTGCTGGGCCAGCAGCCGGCGGGCCGCTGACAGCCTCTCCTCTAGCTGCTTCACTCTGGATGCGCCCCTTTACACACACACATGCACACAAACAACAAATATATTAGGAACTGGAGAGAGATGAGAAGTTGCTCTCAGGTGCATTTTCGAGAGAAAGTTGGCCACGAAAAACAAGTGTCAAACTTTGGCTCTTCACAATTCATTTTCACATATTTTCACACAACTCCCACATTCCTGATTTTTAGTGAATTCAAATTGATTTTAACCCTTGAATTCACAGGACCAACACAGCAACTAGCGCTCGTATTTCTAGAGTAAATTAAAGTTTGTGTAAGCAGAGCATTTATATCATACATGTGTGTATTTAGTTAAGGTAGCTAATGCCTGTTTTCTCCATGGAGGAGATAACAGCTGCTGGACATCTGGGAGAGACAAGGAGGTTCCAGTGCAATTAACTGATTATTAATGACACCTCAATGAATTTAAAGTCGGTACCTAACCTTCACAGAGATCATATTAGACATATACAAATATTCAACAAACACAACTCAGTACTGACCAGCCTATTTGCTTGCTCAGTGACTCGGATATTTTCTGGATCTCCCTCTCTGTCTGGGACACCCTCTGCGCCGCCTGGAACAGCTTCACATTCAGAGTCCTCTTGGTGCTCTCCCCTCCCCTGTACGCCTCCAGCCCAGTCGCTGCTGAGTGAGCAGCAGCACCCCCCTCAGCATGATTGGCGCTCTGGCCGCCTAGTTTGTGGTTGAGAAAGTCAAACACGTTGTTGCGCCCTCCTCTGGCAGCACGAGGCTTCCTGCGTTTCTTGGGCCTGCCCGTCGGTGTGCCGTCTTTTGCAGCCTTGTTCTGGGTGTGTTTCCGGGTGAGAGCGGCACACTGGTCCAGAGATTTACCTTTGGGTAGCACCGCAGCCGTGACTGGCTCCACTCGACCCTCCTGCATCTTTCCCAAGCCTGAGAGGACAAAGGAGACAGAGTGAGGAAGAGGAACACATGCCTAATTCTAATGTATATATTTATAAAAGAAACAGACAGGTTCTATTTTCACCAATGTGTGTTTGTTGGCTACATGTTTGCTTGATTGTTAACAAGATTAGATAACAACTGAGTGGATTTCCACACTTAGTTGAAGAATGCAGTATAGCTTTGGGAAGAACCCATTACATTTGGAGGTAGAACCAGATAGGGGGCACATACAGGATTATTTTCTCTGCTTTATTAAAATTGTGAGATAAATCATTGTTTGGACATTTTCAATGATTTCCCAAGGAGTAATTCATGGACCATAGAACTGATATCTTTGAGTGTGTGGAATTTTCTGCAGCTTGATTGAATTTAAGGGGAATGTTGGGCCTTGGTGGAGGAATGCACATTTGAGTTGGAAGAAAGTATACGAAAGAAAGTATTTTGTTATGGATATGAATGGTGCTTGAAAATGGAACCAACATTCACATCCAGTAAAAACAAACTGATGGATGCTGGATTGACAAAATATCACAGAATATTTGAAAAAAGGACCAAACTCCACATAATTAGCTGAGCAGATTTTCTATTTTTTTTAACCCTCTGAATATAAATGATGCTTATCAGAGTGACTACAGACATTGTGACTTCAGAACATACAATGTAGTTAATGTTGTACACTTGGACTTACCTTTCCCATATTCATAGCCCATTTTGAGCATCAGCTTGGATCCGATGCCTTTGGTATGTGCCTCCCAGCCACCAAACTCAGAAGTATTTAACACAACAGATTCTACTTCTGAGTCCAGAACTGTTGCACGACAAGAGAAAATAGAAGACATAGTTACTTTATAAGGAGAAAATGGCCAAACAACCTCAATCAAATGTGAATGTATAGTTTTATCGGTGTCAATAGGAATACAATGCCATTAACTGCAGGAAGCGTACACTTTACAATTCACCAACATAATTATAATTTAACTACACCCAGGTAAAACATTTAAATACTAGCTCAAATATTGATCTGGCGATGGCATCACATATTCAAACTAACCTTTTGCATAAGCCACATCGTCTCCAGCGTCGTCCAGGTCAGAGTCAGAAGACAGCGGGTCATCTTCTCTCAAAGGAGGGATAACAGAGTCCGCCTCCACCACAGCATCTTTCAGCAGCAGTGAGTCAAACTTCACAGTGTAGAAACCGTTGTCTATTTCTACATTGAGAGAAAGAATTTGAGTCAGCAAAACATAGAACCTGTAAACATTTGGTTTGCCATCATCATGCACCTGCTTGGTCAATTTCAGTATCTATAAAACAAATGTTTACATCAACAACACAGCATAAGTTGATTTTACTGCCACAGCTACGAGTGTTGAATACCTCATCACAAACTGGCCATGTCATTGGAATACCTTGTATTTTTGCTGGGTACCAGATGCCGTCCTCTTGTCGAACCAAGCAGGACGAGCCTTCTTCAAGGTTACTGAGGTCACACTCCAAGAACTCTCTGAGCTCCGACACGTACACCACTTCACCGTGAGAAAATCTTCAGGAAAGGGAAAATATCTTGTAAGAACTGATGTCACAGTGGATTATACAGTAGGTGAACAGGGGACACAACTGACTAAAACTACTAAAACATCAATGGTCAGTTATTCTTCAAAATCTACTTAACTTTCACATTAAGTGACAATTAATTAAATAGATGAAATAGTTTATTTATTACTGTTACTTAGTTAAAGATCTGACCATATTTGAGGACACATTTATACATAAATTAAGATAATTCAAAAGGGTTCGCCTAATTTTCTTACCTTTCTTGACACCATATGATTATGTCAACTTACTTAATACAACACCCTTTTGCAGATAATAAAAATAAGGTAAATGGTTTTGTATTTATATAGCACTTTTCTAGTCTTGGTGACCACTCAAAGCGCTTTACAGTTTTACATTGACCCATTCACACACATATTATAGATAATAGTGCATCTATTGATAGCACTTTGTTGTTCTATGACGGGCAACTTGGGGTTCAGCATCTTGCCCAAGGACACTTCGGCATGCGGATGGGTCAAACTGGGGATCGAACTGGCGACCTTCAGGTTGGAGGACAATCGCTCTACCCCTCAGCCACAGCTGTAAAAGCAAACAAACAAGAAAACACACACAGTGACACTTTACCTGCAACTATCCAGGAAGCGACATTTGTCTTCTAGAAAGTAGGGACATGGTTTCAGAGACTTCTGGGTGGGGTAGACATAGAGCACTCTCACTTGTGCCTCGTCCCCATCTGGCGGTTCTGACCCAACCACCATGGCATTGTGATACTCCAGTGTTCCCCATGATGTCCGGTGAGGTGCTCGTACTCTGGTACCACTGAATGTATCTTCATATTCTTCTTCCTCCTCCTCCTCCTCCTCCTCCTCCTCCTCCTCCTCCTCACCTTCTTCTAGCCCCCCGCCTCCCTCCTTGTTCCTCTCTCTGGTGTCACCACCTGAAAACTCCCCCAGCTCAGTGTAAAAAGAAGCAAACTCGGAGTCGAAGCTGCTGTTGGCCCGGCTTGTGTCTGCGGCTGCCTCTGAGGTGAGGGCCTGCAGACCGTTGCTGTCCTCCAGGCTGGCCAGGAGACGACTCTTCTTCACAGAGATCAGACTGCCCTGGGTGAGCTCGACCAGCTGACACAGGTCCTCTCGCAGTTTGAGCAGGTCTGCCTGCTGGGACGGGTCCAGGCCTGCAGACAGGGCCGTATCCACCTGCTGCAGCTGGGCCCCATAGGCAGCAATGGCTGCCTCCAGGGTTTCTTCATCCATACTGACACTTGGCACCAGGAAGGGACAGCATCAAATCTGAGGGGAAAGATGGTGGGGGGGTTGAATAGGATAAAGGACGCAGATCACAACAGATGAGGAGCAGTAGAGGTGGATTCATTGCAGCATCTGACTTGTCGAAGTCTTTTTACTGTCGTATTTTAGTACGAGTAAGTACATTGTTGACAGATGTTTTCCCTGAATCTGAGAAATGTGTTTTATGTTATTTGACTGTGATAAGAGCAACTGACTGTGTGTCATGTAGGAGTTTTTCCATTTAAGCTCCTGAATCGTGATGAGCAAATATCAACTTAAGCCCGGATATGAATCGGTAAGGTCCACATTAGAGCTAGTGTTAGCTACACATTAGCCGTCTTTAAGCTAACTTTCTCAAGCGACCATAACAGCAGCGGCGTTACCTTCTTATTGAGGCCGGCTGCCTGACGTCCACTGCACCGACCAGACAGTCACATCCGGCCGATGCGTTATTAACGAGTTTAGTAAACAGACACAGAGTGGAACGGCACAAATACCGGTTAGCATCAAGCTAGCGGAAGTGACTGCAAAGTGGACTTCTGTTGTTGATTGTATTCTCCTTCAAAATAAAACAAACATTTGAAGACTGGTAAAATAGTTTGAGTGGTTTTGACCTCTTACTAATGTCAGTACAGAGTTAATATCACATGAGAGTAAAGTGTGAGAGTGTGAAACTATTTTATGAATTTGTTTCAAGTGCATTGATTCTCATAAGACTATCCATATTTATATGATAATGATTTAAACAAAGAAAACACAAGTTCTACTATAACAGAATGTAGGCAATGGATAGTGTAATAATACAGAATAAACAACCTTAATCAAAATATCAACGAGTTCGTTTGTGTTTCACTGAGATTATATCATTTTCTTCTCCACCTTTCAACCGATTTTGCTTTTATTTTGAAGATTAATCGCCAAATCCAGGAAGTCGTGTCGCTATCCAGGCATTACGTCAAAATTGTGCGACGCAGTCTCATGACGTTACCCATACTGGGTGTTGATGAACTTTATCATTAGGTGGTTTCTGAACTATTGTTTTATAATATAAAATCTATATTTTGGGCGGAGTGTTCTACGCAGCTAGTCGCAGTAGAGCAGTAATGTGAAGGTAGGTCCCTGTTTGTTTACGCTAGTAGCGCAGTGCAGGTGTTGTACTGCTACTTGCTCTCATCATGTCTCTTAACTCTTACATTTGTCTTATTGTGGGCAACTGATCGATATTAACAAGGCTTCAAAGCAATATTGCAAAAAGCTAATTTAATACGGATTGGTACAACTAATCTTAATCCAGATGTCAGGGCAGAGTTTGTAAAATATCATTATGGGCTCCATCCATCGCCCTTGTCAGTCTTTAAGAGGGAAATAGCAATATTTCTGAACCTTCTTGTCCTCCTCACTAACCAATTTTGGATCACAGGTAAGTTTTTTGTTTTCTTGCAAAGGGTGTGTGCAAAGTATGAAAATTTAAAATTTGGATAAGGCTACATGGCAGGCGAGTGAGGCGACCATCACAAAATGTTCATCACAAAATGTTAAGTATTTTAACATATATTTGTGGTTACAGTGATTGAATATACTGATTGATTTTTATTTCTCTGTCCACAATCTCTCACTAAAGTGCCCCCACCCGCTCTGATGCCTCCAACCATGGCTCAGATCAGCGATCCAAAGATTGCCTTTGCCTACCTGCGCCCGGCCTGTGTGCTGCTGACCCGAGAGCCGTCTGTGACCAATGTGGAGACAGTGAGCGGTCAGCTAAAAGAAGTCAACGATGCCACGTTGCAGCAGCTCCAAGATTATGTCCTCTTCCCTCTTCGCTTTGTCCTCAAAGTACCCGGGCCCAAGAAGGACAAACTGGTGCAGGCTGTGGCTGAAGCCATGAGCCACATCCTGGAGAACACTTGCGTCCAGAGCTGGAAGACGCTCCACGACCTCCTCTCAGAGCTCTGCCTCTGCCTCTGCTCTCCGACCGATCCGGGGAAACCTGCTGACACGTCAGAGGAGCTGAAATTGGCCGTGCTGAGGTGCTTGGATGCCTTGCTTCATGCTGCATATGGTGATATAGTTTTCAAACTCTTTGAACCAATCATGTTGCCGGGACTGGGAGCCGCCATATCACTGCTACTGGCTTTAGGTGAGACGGAGAAATCCCGGGATGTACAGGCAGCAGCGCTGAAGTGCCTCCAAGCATTGATTCTGCAGTGTGACTGTACTCAGGTGCATGTAGTTCCTTCATTAGAAGAGCGACGTGCTATCGGCAGCACCATGGCTTCATTCTTACCTGGGATCACCACGGCTGTAGCTAGGATCATTACCGGAGATCTGAGACAAGGCCACGCAGTCACAGTCAAGGCCATCAAGGTACGATATTTTTATAGAAATGTACGATCAATTTACAATGACTTTGTGATGGTCTAGAGACCTGTCCAGAGTGTTCTCCAACTCTCACCTAATGTCTGCTGTGATTGGCTGAAGCCCTTCAGCGACCATCGAAGGATCAGCGGTATATCTAATGGATTGATGGAGTTTACAATCCTAATAAAAGCTACAAATGTCTTTTTGCTCAGAAATCTCTATAAAAATGACTTAAATATGTTATGAGTTATCATAGTTGTGCCATTACTATTTGGAAAGCTACCTTAGAACACTCTGAATATGGTAGGTTGTGTGCTCAAGGTGCAAACTAACCTCACAACTCTAAAGTAAAACATGATCAAATGTGCTCCTCACTTGTCACTGTTTTTCTCATTCAGGTTTTGTCCAGTGCTGTGGAGCTTGTGATGGAAGACGTCCAGCTTCAGGCCAGTGAGCCCTGCAAGACTCCCTCACCAAACCTGGGTAACATCGCACAGCTGGTGGTCGAGCGAAAGCAAGACTGGTTAAAGAGCACGTCAGGGAAGCTTTCTGTGCTGCTGAAGAAGATCATCTCCTGGACCTCAGCCCACCGGCACTGGAGGGTTCGCCTGGAGATGGTGGAGCTGGCCGACCGCCTGCTGGCCAGGTGTAGTCGGTCACTTGACGAGTGCGTGGGGCCACTGCTGGAAGCACTGGTGGGAGCAGTCAATGACGAGGAGCCCAGAGTCAGAGAGAGGTTTGTTTGGATTGACATTTTTCATGAGTGAGGATGACGATGTGAAGATATAGAACAAAACCTAAAGTAATTTATACCAAGATGTTATTTAATCTCCTCTTCTCCTCTAGGTGTAAGGTTGCTCTGAGAGAGGTATCACAGAGGAATCAGAGCAGCAGCAGTAGTGGGGATGTTACCAGTGAACGCAGCAACATTCAGACCTTCACTGACGTGCTTTCAGAGAATCTCCACTCCCTGGCCACCTCCCTGCCCAGACTGATGAGGACCTCTGACGACCAGAAGAAACTGTTTGTCCTCAACGTGTTTCTGGGTTACTTGAAAGTCCTGGGACCACTCGTCTCTGTGGTGCTGAACTCGGCTGCACATCTGGAGAGGATTTCAAAAGCCTTGATGCAGGTAATGTCCGCAGCTGTGTATCAGAATACACCTGATAAAAAATCTAATGAAGTCTGTTTTTTATACAATAATAGCTACAGATCTAGAGGTTTTACATGTAATTTTTTTAAAGATCCTTTATTTTATTGTCATGATCCTCCTCCTGTGTGTAAAGAAAAATGAAATCATATCTGTTGTTGGACTCTCTGTATGCTTTACTTTTGTATACATGAAAAGATCAAGCCAAAACTGTGAAATATATTATTGGTTATAGCAAAAAAATGAAAACCACAATGAGAGATGCAGTTTATTCTAAACATCATGTGATGACATCATAGCCAATATTGATTGGTGTTAGAAAACCACATCTAGAATGTTCTAGCATAGCAGATTATTGCATCACTAAAACAGGATTTACTTAATCACAGTGACCTTTACTTCCAGTACTTTAATTATTGTATTTAACTTTCTACGATAGTCTAAACATATTCTGATATTAGTATTTTGACATTAGTATTATACTGTATTTATACCTTCTTACTTTCTCTAAATTATAGTTTTAATTCATCATATAGTAGTAATGAATGAGCAGAGTGCTGCTACAGGGGGATCAATGTATATTCTCTCTATTATTAGTATGATATTATATGGACTGTGCGTCCGGGGGTGCACACTCTGATGTGAATTTATCCCCCAGCCATTACTCATAGCATACCAGTATACTGCTGTATTACTAGTATGGCCATTTATGTTAATTACTAATTATAAAATGATCACGGAATTACATTTTTACACCACATCTAAGCATTTTGATATTTGTCAATTTCATATGAGACTCTTTTGGTGTCTGTCTTTGCCCTCTGGTCTGGTCATCACCGCACCAGTCGAGAGAAATAACAAGTCATCTTCCATCACACACTGTTGAAAACACAACACCCCTGTGTGCCTTAACAGGTGCTGGAGCTGGACGTGATGGATGTTTGCATCGTAGAGGAAAGAAGTCACAGCTCCACCATAGAAACAACTTCCACCTCCTCTGATGGCTGCACTGCTCAAACACAGAGGAAGCATTTCCTCTACTTCACTGATGAGATGATCCTCTCTGTGCTAATGGAGATCTGTCGCACATTAGGTACAAGTACTGCTCAATATGAACATTAGGGGTAGGGGGTATGAAAACCATCTATTCTTCTGATCCTCATGCATACATAACAGTATTTTATATCTTAGCCAAATGTAAAAATATAAAAGGAATATAAATTAGATTAAACATGTTAAGATTTGAAAGATAGGACCTTATGTTTAAGCTTTACAATTTTTAAAGCTGTCCTGCCAGACATACAACAACCAACTTTCCCTCTCGTTCTATCTTTAGGTTACTATGGCAACATTTACCTGCTGACTGATCACTTTCTAGATCTGTACTGCCAGTCGTTGGCATACAGAAAGCAGGCCGCCATGGTCCTGAATGAGATTGTCAGGGGCGCTGCAGGCCTCGGTGTGGTGACAGAGAGTCAGGGTCTGGAGGGTGAGGGTCACAGATGCTCTGCCAACAAGGATGACCTGAAAGCAGCAGTGATGTCAGTCCTGGAAGAATACACCAGTCTGAACAACTGGCACTTGATCACTGTCAGCGAGGAGACGGATAGAAACCGACAGGATCAACAGGTGGGATTCAGTTTGAAAGATTTGTCCTGTTTTCTTTTGCTCTGTTACAGTAAACAATGGACTCTGGTTTATTTTAACCAGTTCATAACAATCCAATTTTTGTTGAGAGACATGAGAGTGATATTTCACAAAAAATTCAACTACTCCTTTAATGTCATTCAATTTTTTTTTAATTTGATGTCGCACCAAATTGTCTTATGGGATGTGATTGATCAATACCTGAAGCAGATTAATCTACTCTTCATGGAGTGGTATTCTGAATATGTGAATATGATAGTTTGGTATTTTTCATCTCATTTTCTATTTTGTGAACATTTTCTATTCAAGTGTGATATTAGATTGTCAGATTACCTCAGTCCAAACTTGGTGCTGCAGGCGTTACTGAGAAAAGCAACCACACTTTAGTTGCGACCTTGACTGATCACTGCATTCTCCTATGCGTCAACAAACCGAGCGGAGGGAGGGAGATGCTCCAGCCTTTCAACCAACTGCTCAGACTTCTGTAGGCTGGATTACTCACCCGCCAGACAGGGA